>NW_026652296.1:21014484-21096954 GCF_009828535.3 Hylobates moloch | reverse complement strand
TCCCATAACTGACTCTGTCTGCTGTGCCTGGAGTCCTCCCATAACTGACTCTGTCCACTGTGCCTGGAGTCCTCCCATAACTGACTCTGTCCGCTGTGCCTGGAGTCCTCCCATAACTGACTCTGTCCGCTGTGCCTGGAGTCCTCCCATAACTGACTCTGTCTGCTGTGCCTGGAGTCCTCCCATGGCTAGCTCTGTCTGCTATGCTTGGAGTCCTCCATGGCTGGCTTTGTCCCCTGTGCCTGCAGTCCTCCCGTAACTGGCTCTGTCTGCTGTGCTTGGAGTCCTCCCATAACTGGCTCTGACCCTGCGCCTGGAGTCCTCTGTGGCTGGCTCTCCTCCCTCTTCCTGGAGTCCTCCTTTGGCTGACTCTGCCCCCTGCACCTGGAGTCCTCCCATGGCTGGCTCTGCCCCCTGTGTCTGGAGTCCTCTGTGGCTGGCTCTGCCCCCTGTGTCTAGAGTTCTCTGTGGCTGGCTCTGCCCGCTGTGCCTGGAGTCCTTCCTTGGCTGCCTCTCTCACTCCTTCCAACTCTGCTCAAACATCAATTTTTTAGGGGATACATCTCTAAGAATGGTGCACACAATACCACTGGGCTCTTCTTCCCACCAATGCTACCTTTCCCAGCCTCATTTTCCTCTGTAGCACTTCTCACCATCCAATATACCAATGAAGACTTGTGTTTGCTTATTGGCTCTTCCCTTCATTAAATGTAAGATCCACGAGGGCAGGAGCTCCGTGTGTTTTTTCTTCATTGCTATGAACATTGCCTGGCATAGAGGAACCTCCTAATAAATGTCTCCTAATAAATAAAACTGAACGCGTGAATGAGTGGGTTTTATTCTGATTCCCATATAGGTAGGGGGCCCCTGGAGAATTTGTATGGACATTTGTTGGCTGCAGTGGGTGCAATGGGTAGAGCAGTGGTGGACAGGGACCAGGGGTGGGAGGATCAGTCTTTTCTAGGGCCCTGGGCACACTCCTAGTCCTTGCGATAGGACTGGCAAGGGCATCTCAGAACTAAGGCTTTGGTCCTCCCGGAGGGAAACCCTGGGCTCTTCTGGCGGTGGTTCTGCCCCTTCACCCGACAGGCAGGGACTGCCATTGATTTCTGGAGATGCTGAAAGATGCCTCCTGCAGCCAGAAGCAGAGTCAGCCAGGAAGGCTGCGATTTCCAGTCTGTACAATTAACATTATTATGGAGGTGTAATCTCTCTAATTGGTTTATTTCATCAAGATTTGATTGAAGGCTTCTCTTATCTGCCACTGTAGCCTCCCTCTACCTAAGGCTCATGAATAATAGGAAGCAAAATGTATGTCTGACTCGGCCTCCTCCTAAAGAGACCAGCCCATAAATAAAACATCTGGGCCTCCTGGGGAGGGGACGGCACGAAGGGCTGTGAGCGGGAACCCACTGATTGATGGAGACAGGAGAGTGTTTTCTTAAGTGAGGCAGGGAGTGATTTCTCCTCTGGACCTGGGCCCCAGAGCTGGGTTTCTCTGCAAGAGCAGCCAGCCTGGAAATGGTGCTGGCAATGGAGGAAGGAGGGCGGCAGGGGGATGGCTGAAGCCCCAGCACACTGGCTTGGCCTTTTGTTTTTTTCTTTTTCCTAGCCAGACTTCTCTGAGAAGAAGGAAGAATAATTTATGCCTCCACAGGTCTTTCCCTGACAGGTTCTAACAGGTCTTCATGTTGTCATGTAATTAACCAACAAGTCAATGATTTTTCAGCGACACCCGGAGAGAATGAGTTTATGCCCAGTTCTGTCCCTGACTTGACCAGGCTTTAGCTCCTTGTCTATGTAATGAAGATTGAACATAATGTCAGAGGGCACCTTCTCTCTCCAGCAGCAGATATTGTTGATCGATCATAGCTGCAGACCCAAAAGGGAGCCTTTCCATGCCCAGAGAGCCATTTTTAGTAGACGAAGATTGGTACAGGAGAATTGGAACCTCTTCCTCATCCCTGGAACCCATGGTCCTTTATAGCCTTAAGCTCTTTTTTGGTTATGGCTGGAAAAAGACAAAACAAAAACACACATCCAAGAAAACTCTCTCCCTCTTAGAGTTAAGAGAATGATTTTGAAACCTCAGTCTGATTCCAACACAGTCACCACAGCTGAGAGTTTTGAAGGAAGTCTTTTTCAGAATAGCATTCCCTTCATGATATGCAGAGGTGGTTTGGGTTTTAGGAAATGCCTAATGATAGCACAAGACAGAATTCTAAAGGCACCAGCAAGCAGCAAGCCTATCAGAAATAGTTGAAGCCAGGCTTGGTGGTAGGGGCCTGCAGTCTCAGCTACTGAGGAGACTGAGGTGAGAGGATTGCTTGAGGCTAGGAGTTCAAGACCATAGTGCATTTCTGATTGCATCTGAAAATAGCCACTGTACCTCAGCCTGGGCAACAAAGCAAGACCCTGTCTCTTAAGAAAAAAGCAAACAAACAAAAAACAACCAATGTTGAGGTTACACATTCCCATCAACAGCAAAGCAGATAAATATTACTATTTATTTGGTTGTGTTCTATTTACACAATGAAATACTATACAACAATGAGAATGCACAGTCTACAACCACATCCATACATGAGGGATCTGATGATGGGAATAGTGTTAAAAGAAAGAAAGCAGACACAGAAGAGAGTATGTTGTGTGATTCCCTTTATATGAAACACAACAGGCAGACCGGTCCCCGGTATTAGACAGCAGCATGATGTTTGCCCTGGGCGAGGCAGTGACTGGAAGGGTATGTGAGGAAGGCTTCGGGGAGGTGATAATGTTTATTGTTGTTGGCTGTGTTGGTTTGGGGGATATATTCATTTTGGGGAGAGTCATTAAGCTGTGCACTTGTGATAAGAGTGCTTTCATAAAAGGTTTTACAAGATTTGGGGGCTGGAAAGGTATATCTGTCAGTGAGAATTCTCGCCATCCCAGGTCCCTGTCCCTGCTTTCCTTGGCTTGCACCCTTGCCCTCTTGGCTTGTCGCATCTCCCTGTGACCTTCCCATGGGCATTCCTCATGGTCAGAAGTAGCGTGGCAGAGTGGGGAAAGACTTGGAAGAGGTGACACCACACCTGGCCTTGATCTCAGGTTTTACCACATGTGAAGCTTGAGGCAGGCCTCATGCCATCTGTTAAGCTCCAGCTTCCTAGCCTGGTCCTGAAAAGCGGGCTTAGTGTGTCCTCTCTCTATACGTGCTTGGGTGCCCTCCCTCTCACCTCAGTCCTCTAGGTAGCTTTATTGCACCATAGACTAGAGACGTGGGGACTGTGAGCTTGTGGCATCAGGCAGACCTGTGTAGAACAAAGCCTTTGGCAGTCATTCTAGATTTCTCTATTCTCTAAGGGAGGCTGACTATTATATAAAGTCATAGCAGGCCCAGGTCCCTTATTCAAATCTCCAAACAAATGAGACAATGAACTTGGGGAAGTCTCCTAAGCCAGAGCTTCCCGGACAAAACAAGACTATCATTAACATGTGACAAGGATAGACATCTTACAAACAAGAAGCTGGCGTTCTCAAAACTTTGGGGGAAATGTGTGCTCTTGAAAAACTCATTGGTACCTTCCATATTATAAATCTGTTTAAAATGTGCTTGATAGAATTTGTTTTTTTTAAAGAACAGTTGAAAATGAGGGAAAAAAAAAAGCTTGGTCCCTGAAACCCAATGGGTTAATTCTCCCCTGTGGCAGAGGAAATGCCAAGCAGCCTTTGGCAGCATTCTTCCTTCTTTATATAACAACACTTTCAAGAGCTAGAGCTGGGATCGTCCAGTAATGCTTTTAATTTGTGTGTGGTTGTGAAGAGGCCAGGATTTAATCGAAATTGTTAGAATGGCTTTGCTTGGAGTGGCTGAGTGCTTGCAGTAGGGCTAGGAGGCAAGGTAGCACTGGAATAATTAAAAGAAATACCTAAGGCATCATCATTGCCTGAGTTATTCCAGATACCAGGCTGCAGAGTAAAAATAGTGAAATGAAATTTGTGCACAGTTACTCTTCTATTATGCCTCAATTTTCTCCCTTCCCACTCACCTAATAAAAGGAGCTAGGTCTCCATGTGTGCTTAACAGGGTGGAGGCTAAGCCCTGGGAACTGGCTGTTGCTCAGCCAGCCCAGGTGCTCCAAGTTCCTATTTTTATCCTGCTCTGTACTGTGGGTGGTCTGAACTGGCTTACCCTCCTAAATTACATGTAGTACACAGCTGTGCTGAGAACATTTCTCTTGCTGTACCTTCCCTAGGTAATGGGAGAGCAAGAGCTCCAAATCTTACCCTCCTGAGTGTCATCCTTAAACAACATGTGAAAAAAAATAGTCACAGGAATTGGGGTTTCCATACTTGTCCTCATTTCTATCCTCTTTCTAAAGAGAACCTGTGCCCCCAAGTCCCCAAACAACATATGGTCAAGATTAGGAATCATGTCCCCAAAAGACTAAATAATTCAAGAAAAAACTGAGCACATCTGTGAAGCAGAGATATTCACCTGATTTATTTATATGTTATAAACACTTACGTGTACCACAGGGGACCAAGCATATGCCAGGCCAGTTAGTCACTCAATCAACAAGGGTTCATTTACCTCTCTACAAACCATTCATTTTTTCTTTTCCCCAATACTGCAAGGACCTGTGCTAAGTTCTAAGGTAAAGAAGAGAGAAAGAGGTGAGCCTTCTATTCTGGAGCCCTGCTAAAAAGTGAGGTATCACACGTGAAAAGGTTTGAGGTAGATGTTTATTCAATGTGGTTGGGCCAATAGGGCACTTCTTTCGCCATGTGGCAATGTGTTTCAGCACCTCTGGCATCAAGGGTGAAGGCCTTAGCAGTTACCCACAGTGAAACGACCTTTGCAAAAATTGTAACAGTGAGAAAATTATGACCATGAAAGAGACCCGATCCAACCAATCCCCATCTTGCTTTTAACCTCCAAACTGCCTTTGGTCATTCCAGGGCTTGGGCCAGGCTAACTTTGGGAGAAATTTAATTCATAGTTTGTTTGTTTGTTTATTTATTTATTTATTTATTTATTTTTGAGATGGAGTCTCACTCTTGTTGCCCAGGCTGGAGCACAATGGTGCCATCTTGGCTCGCTGCAACCTTTGCCTCCCAGGTTCAAGCGATTATCCTGCCTCAGCCTCCCAAGTAGCTGGGATTACAGGCATGTGCCACCATGCCCGGTGGCTAATTTTTGTATTTTTAGTAGAGATGGGGTTTCTCCACGTTGGTCAGGCTGGAGCCTCCAGGAGTCAGGGTGGTTCTAGGGGACACCACGCACTTGTGAGTGGACAAACCCACCAGCCAGAAAACAAAAAAAAACACTGAAGAAGCAGTGAGGATGGACCCCTGGTCTCCGAGTGTGAGTGCAGGAGGCCTAAGCAGCCATGGGGATAAGTGGGCACAATGTGTTCCCTGAACAGCCCGCTGTCCTGGAGGGAGCACTGTCACAGAGTCATTGGTCTTATTTAGCCTGGCCCAGAGGGTGACCAAATGCCCAGCACTCTGGCTGGAACCTGGTGTCACAATTCTTTCATCTGTTCCCACTCCCGACCTTTTGCCCTCGCCATTTCTCTTACCTCAGAAAAGCTGGAAAACAGCCCTTCTGCTTCCAAAACAATCTTTTAGTATCTGTTCTGCTGTGCTATGAACTACATGCTCAGTGCCTAGTCCCCATTTCTCCCAGGTACTTCTGGCAAACTCATTTCCTAAATGCCATTTTCTTTTTGGTCATTCCCTTTGCAAAATCTCCCATGGCTCCTTAATGCTTACAAGGGGAGAGATGAACTCCCTTGCCTGGTATTCAAGGATCTCTACCATCTGACTCTACCTGGTTACCCTCATCAAATTCTGGGAAGACACATCTATCCGACTCGGTGATCTAGGCACTGCATGCTCATTTTCTCTTTTCAACTTTTGTTTATGTTGCTTCATTATCTTGAATTCCTCTTTGCTCTTATTTTCTATCCATATCCCATACATGTGCCAAATTACAGGACAGATTTCTGTAATAGGAGAGAATAGAAGAAAGGTGTATTCATAAATTGTCCTAGAGCAAATCTTGAATTAATTTAGATAGAGAGATTATTAAATTAAATCAAGTATAATGTAATATTAAAATACAACTAAACTATTTAATCACATCGTACATCCAAATAAATTCTAGGTATATTAAAATATCATATGTTATAATGAAAACACAAAAGTTGCAAATGAAATATAGATAAAACTTTTTTTATATCTTATTTTATTTAGAGACAGGGTCTTGCTCTGTCACCCATGCTGTGGCATGATCATGGCTCGCTGCAGCCTCCAACTCCTAGGCTGAAACGATCCCCCACCTCAGGTGTGTACCACCATGCCTGGCTATTTTTGTTAGTTTTTGTAGAGACAGTCTCACTGTGTTGCCCAGGCTGGCTTTTAACTCCTGGCCTCAAGCAATCCTCCCACCTTGGCCTCCCAAAGTGCTGGGATTACAGATGTGTGGGTCACCATCCCCAGCCCATAAATGTTTTGGATGTCCCTAAAAAGAAATAGAATTTCTAAAACCCAGCACTTTGGAAGGCTGAGGTGGATGTATCACCTGCAGTCAGGAGTTCGAGACCAGCCTGGCCAACATGGTGAAACCCCGTCTCTACTAAAAATATAAAAATTAGCTGGGCATGGTGGCACACGCCTGTAGTCCCAGCTACTCGGGAGGCTGAGGCAGGAGAAGTGCTTGAACCTGGGAGGCAGAGGTTGCAGTGAGCTCAGATCGTGACATCGCACTCCCGCCTGGGTGACAAGAGCGAAACTCCGTCTCAAAAAAACAACAACAAAAAGAATTTCTGAAAGAAAGAAAGAAAGAAAAAGATTAGCAGAGTGACAATGGATAAGCCAAATCAAGTGGAAAACTGCAAATTGGGTAATTGTTCACACTAAACAAGGCAAGTATCTCATCTTTTATAGATATCCATAAGAAAACATTAAAGTGTAATTAAAAACTGAACAGAGAACATTAACAAACGTTCTTCTGCGGATAAAATATAATTAGACAAAGGAAAATAATGCAAGTTAAAGCAGTAGATTCTTTTTTATACCAATCAGATTGGCAAAGTAAAATAATAAGAGTGATAACAATAATAATTTATGGCAAAAGTGCACTGACATGGATAAAGCACATATTATCAGTGAGTAAAACATCTTAGAAATCAACTCAACATTTTTGAAGAACCTGGAAAATGATTACACAACTTTTATGATAAGTCCATCTATGGATAGGTATTCTAAACTATGTTTATACTAGTGAACATTTGAAAACAGACTAATTCTCTCACAAAAGGAGAATGATTAAATAAATATATGTAAGAGGCAAAATTTGATTCAGTTATTAGCAGACTAGTCTCTAGTAATTTTTGATAGCAGGAAAATTAGTCCAGATTTAATATAAGACAAAAAATGGAATAGAAACATCTATGTAAAAACAAACAAAAAGAAATTTCTACATAGCTCATTATCTCAAATACGCAAAAATAGACATGCACACACGTGCATGCACACACACTCAAATAATTTATACTAAAAGGAAATCCACGAGAATGAAGAATTATTAGCTATTCTATGTGTAGAACCATGAACCGTTTCCATTTTATTCTTTTATAATTTTCTTTTTTGCAAATTCTACATCAGAAATCTATATTACTTTAGAATCAGAGGTAAATGAAATGAATACTTTAAAATTTACAATTAATTTCAGCCACAAAGATGTCAGCATTCTTTAAAGTCCTGTATCGCACACATCCTCTTTACACCTTCCATCTATGCAAGTGTTTATTCTGCCAGTTCTTCAACGTCCACTAGTTTTGCCTCTCCAAACTAAACAGTAGTTTATTGGAAGTATTGGAAGGAAGAGATCATGTCAGGGGTCCAGTTCACTAATCTTTCCAAGGCCCCATTCCCTTCAGGGACTATTGATGGAGAACTGATAGGGCTGTTTAACAGTTAAGTGACACAATTAATATAAAGTACTTTTGACAATGCCTGGCGCATAGCAAGCACTCAGGTGAAGACCAAGGCGTTAGGGTCAGGCTGACATGGGTTCAAGCCTGGACTCCGAGATTTATTAGTGACAAGATTTTGAAAAAGCTCCTTGGCCTTGCTGAGCCACACTTTTATTGTTAAGTGAGAATCACAGCAGCTATTGTTAGCAAGCTGCCGTGATGTGGCGTGTCAGGTGCGTTTAGCCTAGTGATTGGCTGCGGGAAGCACTTGATGATCAGCTGCTGCGGTGATTCCTCCCAGGAGCAGTGGTGGCAGTAACAGTACCTCCAGTAGTGATTTTCTTCCCCTGCTCTCCTTGTCACTCCATTTTAGTGGTAAGCTTTTTGAGTGCTGGGGTTCTTTGTTAGATCTCATGCTCTGTCCCTTTCTCAGACGGGCACTCAGTCTGGCATCTTTCATGTAGGGGATGAAACATGACAAATTATTTCTGAGTAGCAGGGATGAACCAGCTTTTTGTTGGTCATTCAGGGGCTTCTGAGGGAACAGCTAGTGGGCGTGTGGTTTCCATGAGTCCTCTGAATTAGATGAGAGTTCCCTATGTGTGGCAGCAACGAGTCAAGACACCTGTGCACCTAACATAGAGAACAGGTATTTTGCTGGATTTGATTGAAGATATTCTTCCATGGCACCTTATGTTTATATTTTCTATTTTTATTATCATGAAAGATAAAGATCTGTTGACACGTCTGCATTCCGTGATAGACTGTAAGCTTCAGGAGGGAAAGAATCATGTTTCTTTTTCTTAACTCATCCAACAAATGTTTTGGTTGAACGTTTCTCTCTCTCTCCCCCCTCTCTGTCTCTATCTCTATCTCTATATCTCTCACTCCATCTCTATGTATGTATGTATGTATGTATCTCTATTTCTCTCTATCTACCTGTCTACCTACCTATCTCTTATCTATGCCAGACACTTTGCCAGTTGTTGAATATTCAGTGGTGTACAAAATAATCATGACTTTGCATTCACAAACTTAAACTCTAGTGGAGAAGAGGGCTATTTAATAAATAAATCCACAAATAAGAATATAATTACAACTGGTGATGATTCTTTTTTATGAAGGACAAGAACATGAGCTCCATGAGAGAGAGTAGAATTGTGGTGGTAGGAGATTGACCTAATTTAGACAGAGGGGGTCAGGGAAGGCCTGTTGGAAGATGTGGCATTTATTTTGAGATTGAGGATGAGTAGTTCTGTCTAGAAGGGAGTGGCTTTTTCAGTGCTGCATCTTTGGTTACTACTAATAGCACTATTCAAGAGGATACAACCCTAGATCCCTTAAGAAAAAGATTTTTTTAAAGTGACTCTTTGGGTAGAAAGTCAGAGAATGAGCTGGGGAAAAAGCACACTGACCCAAGAAAGAGAAAACTTGGCAAGTCTGCCTAAAGACTGAAGGAGACATGGGAAGAAGAAAGAAGTGTTTAAGACATAGACTGAGTCCCTGGGAAGCGCTGCAAGTCAGGAACTGCTCATGGTGGCTTGTTTTTGAAAACAGACCCCACACAAAGCTCTGCTGATTGATGGTTTGTCTCAGAATGGTGACACATCCAGAAAACAAAACAGATACAATATTTCAAAGTAGAAAAGAAAAATATGTCTGATATCCAGAAATAATTACCAACCAATTGAAATCTATTCTACAGTTGCCCCCAAATGCCAATGGGAACAACATTACATGACTAAGAAATTATTTTCTGTCCACTGTCTTAGCCAGCTTGGGCTGCCATAACAAAATACTATAGACTGAGTGGCTTATACAACAGAAATTAATTTTCTCACAATTATGGAGGCTAGAAGTCCAAGATCAAGGTTCTTGCTGATTCATTTCCTGCTGAGGCCTCTCTTCCTGGCTTGCAGACAGCTACCTTCTTGCTATGTTCTCATATGATTTTCCCTTGGTTTGTATGCAAGGAAAGGGAGGGAGAGAGTGAGAAAGTGAGTTCTCTGGAGTCTCTTCTTTCAAGGACACTAATCTTATGGGATCAGTGCCTCTCTCTTATGACTCCATTTAACCTTAATTACTTCATTAGTGGGTCTGTCTTTACATACAACCATATTAGAAATAAAGGCTTCAGCATATAAATTTTGGAAGGGGTACAAGCATTCACTCCTTAGGATCTATTTATGTTCTGAAGGTCCCACTAATCACTGCAAAGTAGCTGGGTCCAGTAAACATGTTTTCTGCCTCTTCATGTCTCTCCTTTTCTCAAAACTCAAAATGACCTCAAGTCTTCCCACATCTCAAACCCCATCTAGCCTTAATCCTGTGACCCGTGATCTGTTCGGCTCTTTCTAATGTAGGTGTAGCTGGCCTCTCTAGACTTCTCCTTCAGTTCTCCTTTCTACCTGTTGATCATCATAAACATCAAAAAGCCAGGTTTGGTGGTTGCCTATGTCACAAAGGGCATTCTCCTTCAGCAAGCAGGACTGGGGAGTGGCTCAGGATGACTCACATTTTAGTATTTTTCTTTCCATGCTCTTGGTTTGCCATGCCCCCTTTGTCTCCACATCGCTTGTCTTACTTGCCCCTGATAGTATTTGAGTGGCACAGACAAAAAGAGAACTGCCACCACCATCAGGTCTCAAGAGCATGTTCAGCACCTGAAGAGCTCCACATGTGCAAACCAATGGCCCAGCACTGACATTTTTGGCTTCTGCTAATTAGCTATTTCCCCTTCCAGGATGGGTACTGCCCTCTGTTTTGCCCAAAGTAAATGAATTAAGTTGTTTCCATACTTGAGGCCAACCCTTTTGTCAGCAGCAGCAACTTAATTACTCTCCCGCTATGAGGCAGAGCTGGTGCTGGTTCAAGCATTCCACCAATGGCCAGCAGGAGAAAAAAAAAAATCATTAGAAAATCAATTCTTATTTAATTGAAGATTTTTCCTCCGAATGGAAATAAAGTGGGATTTATCACTGCAGTAGCCTCACAGCCTGGGTAATGACTGCACTTTTGCCTTTCTGGGTTTCTCTTGGTAGATAAGATGTCTTCAGCACCCAGGCTCAGCAGCACCACACATGCCGACTTCTGAGGGTCTGAGAGAGCTGAGGAAAGCAACAGCCTGGCTGATGAATCCACTCAGGATGTGGGCCAAAGCTGTCCAACCAAAAGATGATGAGAAACAATGCTTAGAAGTAAGATAAATAAAGGAGACTATAACCCGTTGGTCTCTCTTCTTGCAACAAATTTAAAATAGCATATTTTTTTTAGGGCTGCTTATTTTTCTTAAGGATCTGCTATTGCCTATAGCATTGAGACTCCCAGGAAGTGCTGAGCCATGGTCCCCAGCATTTGCTGGGACAAATATGAATTCCATCTAGTTATGGGCACCACATTGGTACTTTGACACTCCGAGAGTGGTGACCAGAATGATGACTCACCCAGAAACTACAGCATTGGAGGGAGAATTGAAAGCATTGAGAGCTTTTTGTTTTGAGAAATGAAAGTTCAGAGATGTGAGAGGTGTCTTCAAACCTGTGAATGGCATAGCCTTGCTTCGAGTTGCTGAAATGGGTAGAACTAGGGTGCTCCTTACAGGGAGGCAGACCATGATGTATTTAATGCAGGAGCTGTTAACAGAACTGCTTAGAAAAGTTTAGGATTGTGTTTCAGGAAGCTGGATTTGAGGAAATTAATATTTCAAGGCCACAGGTTCCTCCATTATCCCCCCTCAAACAAGTATCTATCTATTTGCCTATCTATCTTTCTATCTATCTATCTATCTATCTGTCTATCTATCTATCTATCTATCTATCTATCTATCTATCTATCTATCTATCTATCTATCTTCTATCCATCCATCTATCCATCTATCTATTGATCTGTCATCTTATCTGTCATCTATCTCAACTGAGCAGCAAACCCCAATTCAACAAGCCCTCTATCAAGAGATCCCCTGAGAAATTGATAGCATAGTGTTTGGAGAAATTAGGCCATGCTAATATCTATTTTAAAACTTCAGTTGCTCCCGTTTTCTGTAAGTTGAAACTGAGACCATTGGAAGGAGCTGCAACGTCTGTTTTTAACAATGCAACCCCAGTCTACTCCTCTGGTTTATGTTCTTTCCTTCTCTCTCCTGTAAGACCTCTTTATGATGCGGACACAGTGATATTATAGTCCTTACCCAAGAATGCTATGCCTTTTTCCATCAGCTTACCTTTGCCCATTGAGAAGGCTGCCTGGAAACCCTTTCTCCCATTTGCTTTGGGAAATACCTGTTCTTCGAGACCCAAATTTTGTGGGTCTTGCCTCTCTGCACCAAGAATAACTCATGCCAGCATTTTAACAGTCTTCATTATTTTATGCTACAAATTTGTGTTTGTGTGTCTGTCTCCCACTAGAGTAAGACCACAGTCAAGGATAATAATCCTGTCTTAGTATTTTGGAAAAATTGTCTCTACAAGACCTGTTTGAAGGTATCAGATTGATTATCACATGCTCATGCCCAGAAATACATGAATATAAATTAGTTTGTACCATGAGTCACACACTTGGAAATAAAATAGAAGATAGTTAAATATCAAGTAGAAAAGTGAAAAGAGCTTTAGATTCGTCCAAAGGATATCAAATATAATTGCCACGGCAGATCAAGAGCTGTGAAAGAGCCCTGGATGTCTTATAAAGACTGGGAGGTGAGGATAACAAATAATAGCTACCACTTAATTAAGAAAAACATGATGATAGCTACCCAAGTAAGTGATTTTGCAGATATTGCCTAGTTCAATGCTTACAACAACACAACGAGGTAAGAACTAATATCTCTGTTTATGAAGTAGAAGATGAAGACCCACAGAGTCAACTTTTAATGCCACACAACAATTAGGGTGTTGATACTTGGCTTTAAACTCATATCAGACATGAAATGCCATTTTCTTCAGCACTATGCAATAATGTCTCCCTAGATAAATCAAGGTGGCTTCAGAAACATGCCCCTTGGATGGACCTTTGTATTAGTTATCAATTGCTGTGTAATGAATTACATCATAGCATAGTGTCTTAAAATAAGAGGTATTTATTATCTCACAATTTCCGTTTGGAAGCTATCTGAGTGCAGCTTAATTGACAGCCTCTGCCTCAAGGTCTCTCATGAGGTTGCAGTCATGCCAGGTCTTGGGCTGTGGTCTCATCTCAAGTCTTGACTGGGCAGAATCCACTCCTGAGCTCTCTCACACAAACAATGGCAGATTTCAGCTCCTCACCAGCTGTTGGCCACAGACATCAGTTCTTTGTCACATGGACCTAATCTCAGACACCACATCCCATCACTTCTATTTGTTAGAAGTGAGTCTTGAGGTTCAATTATACTCAAAGCGGGGGACTGTACAAGGACAGGAATCACGGGGGGCAGAGACCGTGCATGCTATTTTAGAGACTGCTTCCCACCCCTGAACCACTTGCTGTGCTCTGGAAGAAATGGCAGAATGTTCAGAGGAGGGGATGGGAAAGTAAGGCTGTCATTAGCCTCTGAGGACCTGAAGAGCATGAGCTGCCCACAGTCTGAGGAAGATTTCTCTTATTTACTAGCAACATTTGTAAAGCCTCCACATCGTGAGGACTCTCAAAAGCTGACAAGGTGGAGATGCTCAACCTCATTTTCAAGTGTTCAAACTCAGGCTCAGAGATGCTGAGATACATGATTCTGCTATCAAACACAGAAGGGACTCTCAGATGAAATGCTGCCTGGAGGTGTGATGACAGTCAAAGAGAGAAGAATGTGATATTGTGATATAACAAGAAATATCTATTTGGTCTCTACCTCCAGTTGCTGAGACAAAGCTGCTAAAACCCTTGTGGCTATAGGTGCTAGGAGAATCTTGTCTTCTAATGTTTGGTCTTTGACACCAGTTTCTGAAACAGAGCTCCTAAGGCCTTTGTAATTTCCTGAGTTGTAGGAACACCTGATACAGAGCTCCTAAGTTCCTTGGGTGACAGAAGCATCTTTTGTTCTAATGTGGTGACTTTTCTTGGGTTCCTGGATAGCTCAGGATGGGGTTGGTTGCCAGGGGAACCAATCATGTGATTAGAGCATTGAAACTTTCAGGCTCACTCCTGACCTCTGGGAAGGATAGAGGGTCTAAAATTTGAGTTGATCATCAATGGTCAGTGATATAATTAATCATGCCTACATAATGAAGCTTCCATAGGAACCTCAAAAGACAGGGTTCAGAGAGCTCCCAAATTGCTGAGCATGTGGAAGTTCCTGGAGGGTGGCATGCCTAGGGAGGGCATGGAAGCTCTACATCCCTTCTCCCATGCTTCACCCTATACGCCTTTTCCACCTGGCTGTTCATCTGTATCCTTTGTAATAGCCTTTATAATACATGAATCAACACAAGTAAAATGTTTCCTTGAGTTCTCTGAGCCACTCTAAAAAATTAATTGAACCCAAAAAAGGGTTATGGGAATGCCCAATTTTTTGGTTGGTCAGAAGCGAAGGCCATAACCTGTGGCTAGAGAGACTAGCATGTGAAGTGAGGGCAGTCTTGGGGACTGAGGTCTCAATCTGTGAGATATGATGCTATCTCCAGGTAGACAGTACCCAAATTGAACTGAACTGTGGGGAACCCAACTGGTGTCTGTCAGAGAACCGTGTGGTGTGTAGGGAAATATCTACACATATTTTGGTGACAAGGGGTGAAGTGTTCTGTGCTGCATTGAGTGTGTGAGAGTAGGAAAAACAGTTTGTTTTTTCCTATTGCTTACACTTTGTTTTTCTCCTATCTCAAACAGGGAAGAAGGACAGAAGGTTCCTATGCCGGGGGAAGGTAGCATATGACCATGCCTGGCCTCCCAGCTTCTTCTGCTGTGCTGTATCCCTCACTTGGCATGTATCTGCAAGTTGTTTGGAGTGACCTTTCTCAAGGTTTGTGTGCATCAAGACTGGGGTCTTTACAGTATTTTAACATTTGGATCCTCTCTATTTTAGTTATAAGAAGCAAAGCCCTAGCTGTGACATGTTGGCCTCAACTTTGTTAGAAAATCAATAGTACATTAATGCAATGGATTAGAAATATGTGGCAAAGGACTCATGCACAAACTTTTTGTTAATGAAGCATGACTGACTTTGTGGCTACCTGAAATGTCCTTGGGCCAGTTTTCTCCCACGTCCATATTTTCATATTGGCTTCCTCTATAAGTGGTCATTTTAGACCTCAGTTAGCCCTCCTGCTGGAAAATAACCATTGTTGTCAGTTCTGGGTCTAGAGTGTTCCCAAGTCTGTTCGCTTTCTAACCAATTGGTCTGAAATATTTAGTTTGAAATAAGAAGGGGAATAATGTATCATTGGGATAAATCAGTTATGGGAGAACTTATCAAAGTTCAATAAATGTAAAAGTGATGAATTTTGAAGTCACACAATTAACTCAGGATTACATGTGCAATAACTGAGTAATTACACCTTTAATAATGCATTGAACTTGTCAAGCATACTTACTCATTCTGCTCAAATTTTTTAACAAGATAGCCTATAGCAAGTGACTGTAATTAGATATCGTCTCTGAAAACATCGACAGCTCCTAATTGATACCTTTTATTATAAAGCTAGATGCCAAACATTTGCTGTTGAGTTGATTAAGGAATAATATTAGATGTGTTGAGATCATAATACCTACTTGCAGAAATCTCATGTAAGTAGAAAAAAAAATTCCTGTTCGACTCATCAATCACCCAGGTAAAGTTGGTTCAAGTTTGCTCTGGTTTGCTTTAAATTACAGCCTGACAGCGATTGCTATTGCCAGGGCTGTCAGGAAAAGAAACTAGGGACAGAAGTGGGTGGGAATGGAGATGGGGTCCCAGACTGCTTCCTTTTTTCCACGTGGATGGTCAGGAGAGATGGCACTGGGAGAATGCAGATGGCAAAGGTCTCCATGTGGCGAGGGGAAGGACAGACTATGTTTGCTCTTGCCTTTTGATGAAAGATTATTTTTTCCGCATCAAGGTTGATATTCAGGGCTTTTGTTGTTGTTCTTTTGTATTTTCTCAACAGCTATTTGAGACAGGACTCTAACATTCATAAAGATAAAAGAGAGAAGCTGTGGTTTAGGAGTGTCAGGGAGGTTCCCCACCCTCAGCCCCATCCCCAGGGTTTCTTCTCTGCATGGTTTCCGCTAAATCCAGAGTTCCTATTACAGGGAAGCCTTGGGAACATTTTTGAAGGAGGCAGATGTTTTCATAGGCATTAGGGAGCAGGTGAACAACCTCCAGATAGCAATCACCTCACGGCCCATGAGAGGCAGGTTTCAGGTAGTGAAGAGCTTGAGCTCTGCCCTGTTTGGATCCTCCTCTGCCAGGGTTACCTACCATGGGATCTGAAGCAGGTAGGTTGAGTTGATCACCAATGGCCAATGTCTTTGTCTGTAAAATTATCCTTACAGTCCAGACCCTGCTGATGCAGGGCCAGGGCATGGGTACAGATAGTAACCCTCATACCAATGACTACATATTTAAAAGCTGTATATCAAGCCAGCGAACTGTGAAATCGAACATTTTCTATCCTCCTACTTTGACAGAAACACCTTCAAAAAGAAAATGTATAGGCTGGGCCCAGTGGCTCACGTCTGAAATCCCAACACTTTGGGAGGCCGAGGCAGTTGGATCACGAGGTTAGGAGATTGAGACCATCCTGGCAAACATGGTGAAACCCCGTCTCTACTAAAAATACAAAAAAAAAAAAAATAGCAGAGTGGGGTGGTGGGCGCCTGTAGTCCCAGCTACTTAAGAGGCTGAAGCAAGAGAACCTCTTGAACCCGGAAGGCGGAGGTTGCAGTGAGCTGAGATCACGCCACTGTACTCCAGCCTGATGACAGAGTGAGACTCCATCTCAAAAAAAAATAAAAAAAAAGAAAGAAAATGTGTAAAGCTATGGTAGTTATATGACTGAAAGACATCAAAATATAAAAGGTGGCCAAATGTAATTATTATTGCGTGGTTCTGGATGTGCTATTAGTAAACAGAGATACT
Source organism: Hylobates moloch (assembly GCF_009828535.3). Classification (NCBI taxonomy): domain Eukaryota; kingdom Metazoa; phylum Chordata; class Mammalia; order Primates; family Hylobatidae; genus Hylobates; species Hylobates moloch. The sequence continues at coordinate 21,079,968 of NW_026652296.1, read as the reverse complement.
GGGTTAGTCATAAAATAAAGATGCATATTATTTACAAATTATTTTGTATTTATTCCATAAAATTTATTTATTCCTTTGAGTTCTCAGCAAAATCACTACGTTACTATAATCAAGATTTTCACAGAATTTTGTTCTATTGGCAATAATGACCTGAACAATTATAATATAAAATGTGATTTATTTAAAATGTGTATATGTTTTATATATTTATATTTTACATCCATAAAAATGCAAACTAAGTCAACGTTGGACATGTTAAAATAATTTTAAAATGTAAATGTAAAAACTAAAAACTATATTTTAAGTGTTCTCAGAAAAGTCAGTATTTTAAATATTGAAAAATACTAAAAGCAAAAGGAAAAGTCGATTACTTAAATAGGCAAACACAAAATGGAAAGTGTCATTTAATAACATTAAATAAAATGACATTTTAATGTATTTATGATTTAATTAAGATTTTGTAGAAAAATTCAAACAAAGCCACAACTCTAGGATTCAATATTCATCTAGTTGTCGGTGTAAAAATGTGGTATCATGCTTCATGCATGTTATGTCTAGACTCACATATATTCAAATTTCAAAGTTCTATGAATTGCTTAACATTGCAAAATATTCCATGGCTGTTCTGAGGGGCTGTTGTGAATGCTGGACTGATTTGTGAATAACTCGAGACTCAACATTGGAACACAAAAAGAAGCAAGAAAATGGTTGCAGGAAATGAGACTTCGTTACAGAAGAATCTTTTGCATTCATGCAGAGAGGAAAGATTTGACAAGCTAACAGATTTATCTTTTGTCTCCTCTCAAATCCTCCTCAGTCCCAGAGCAGTGTCCATCTCTGAAGACAGCAGCACAACTCACAGACCTCATGACATTTAAATACAGTCTCCTTTGGTTTCAAGGTCACCCACTGGGCAAGAGGGGTGACGAGTATTTCCCTGGGATTTTAATCTTGTTAGTCATAAGAGTGGTTTTGTAGGACACTGGCTCCCGTGTGACAAAGACATTGTGAGGTATATAACTTTTTTTAAAAAACTTTATTTTAGAACAGCTTCAGGTTTAGAGAATTATGAAGATATACTTTTTGAAGATACAAAAGTGCTATATGTTTCCATACATCCATTTTCCCCTTTTATTAGCATCTTACATCAGTATGGCACATTTCTTAGAAAGAACCCATATTGTTATTATTAACCGAAGTCCATACTTTACTCAGATTTTCTTCGTTTTCCCCAAATATCCTATGTCAATTCCAGGATCCTATCCAGAATACCACATAGAATTTAATTGTCATGTCTCCTTAGAATCCTCTTGGATGTGACAGTTTCTCAGACTTGTTTTGTTTTTGATGGCCTAGACAATTTTAAAGAGTACTGGCTAGGTATTTTGTAGAATGTCCTGCAATTGGGATTTGTCTAATGTTTTTCTCATAATTAGCTATTGGTTTTTCAGAGGAAGACCACAGATGCCATTCGCATCACATCATATCATCAAAGGACGTGTCACTCTTGATATTGACCTTGATCACCTAGCTGAGTTAGTATTTGTCAGGTTACCTCACTGTAAAGTTATGTGTTTTTTTCTTCCTTTCCACATCATTCTCTTTGGAAGGGAGTCACTATGTACAGCCCACACTTAAAGAATGAGGAGTTTTGCTCTACCCCCTTAAGGGCACAGTATCTACATACATTATTTGGAGTTCTTCTGCATGGGAAATTTGTCTCTTTCCACTTATTTATTAAATAATTCATTTATATCAGTATGGACTCATAAATATTTATTTTATACTTTAGATTATAATCCAATATGACTTTGCAACATTCTGTTGCTCAAGTTGTTTTACCTTTGGCCACTGTGAGTCCTTTCAGCTGGGTCCTGTGTCCCTTAGACATACCCCCATAATTGTGTTGTTTTTCTTTTAATCTTGTTTGAGGACTGTCTTACTTTTCAGCACTACATGATGCTACAGGCTTATCTCATGTATTTTTTTTTTTTTTTGCTCCTGTCCTAGAATCAGCCATTTTCCCAAGGAGCCCCACCATGAGGTTTCAATAAATATATTGTTACGTGTATGCTCACAAAATGCAAGTTCCAGGCCCAGGAGATGGGCCTCTCTTTTCCAGGTCCAAGAGTAATGCAGGTTACACTCTTTACATCGTGGAGTTGAAGGAACAGTTAAAAGAGTTCATGTGAACAAAGTGCTTGGAATAGTTCCTGGCACATAGTAAAAGCCCAATAAATGTTGACTATGATTATAGCTGCATGCAGTAGAAACTTTCTCATGTCACACCAGTGAATGCTGCTTGTTAGCAGCAACCATGGCAGTAGAAGTAGGAGCCAATATTTGAGTTATATCCTACCATGCAGAACCATCCAGAGATTACTCACATCCAGAGATGATTTCTATGGTTTATCCTCTGGAGCAAACCTTTTCAGTATTGACCCATATAGGTTTCCCTGTAAGTAAAGACAAGTCATCTGTTACCTATCTCACCTGGGATGAGTTGCCCAGTGGATCAGTCTGTTCTCATCTTGCTATGAAGAAATACCCAAGACTGGGTAATTTATAAAGAAAAGAGTTTAATTGACCCACAGTTCCACATAGCTGAGGAGGGAACTCCTCAGGGAACTTACAATCATGGCAGAAGGCACCTCTTCACAGGGCAGTGGGAGAGAGAAATGAGTGCCCAGCAAAGGGGGGAGCCCAGTATAAAACCATCAGATCTCGTGAGAACTCACTATCACTAGAACAGTATGGAGGAAACAGCCCCTGTGGTTCAATTATCTCCACGTGGTTTTGCCCTTGACACACAGGGATTATTACAATTCAAGGTAAGATTTGGGTGAGGACACAGGGCCAAACCTCATCAGCCAGTGTCTTTTATTTGAACTCTTTTTTTAATATGTAAATGTCTTATGTAGTATCATATTCTACTTGCACTTTCTTGTTTTCCTTGCCTCTACTCTGTACACTCTAGTCTTTTGGTGGCTTGATGCTGAAGTGGCTTCCTTACCTCTGCTCAACCTGATTTCCAGCTCTAAGAACTCCCCCTGCCTAGGAAGGAGAAAACTTTCTGTTGGAATTTGAGGCAAAACACTCCAGGAGGGGACGGCTCCCTGGGGCTGTACAGAGTGACCATGTATCCAAGGCTTGCTGGAGCCACTTGAAGTCCTACCTCAGTACTTTTACATTTAACATCTTACTGCTTAACTTAAGTATCATTTACAAGAAAAAAATATGCTACAGTTGGAATGTAAATATTTTGGAGGAATTTCAGTCAGTTGGGTAAATAAGATAAATGCATGAAACTGTAATAAAGCATTCTACAGTAGCTGTCACATTACTGTTGAGGAGGAGAAGTTCTGTAGGAGATTGGTAAGGAGAAAGACGTTACACATTTCCTGGGTAGAGCTACAGAGCTGCTAAGGGTGTGGATGCTGGAATTAGATGGTCTGGGCTCAAATACTAGCTCTGCCACTTGTAAGTCATGTGACCTTAGACAAGTCATTTAACCTCTTTTTGCTCCACTTCCCTCATTTGGGGATATTTTATACCTCCTTCAGAGGTTTGTTTTGAGGATAAAATGAGTAAATATGCACAAAGCACAGAGAATAGGGATTGGCACATATTCAGAGCTATGTAAAGTTTATGCTATTTTTACTAGGTGTCACATGCACCATGCAAGGGACTTCATGGGATATTTCATTTTGCCTTTTATGCAACCCTGACAGGGCTACTTAACCTAACTTTTAAAGACAAACTCAGAGAAAGAGAGGCTGAGGATCAAGGATGCTTACGTATTGTAGGAGTGAACTTGGCATACATGAAGCCAAGGAGTCCCATTTGGGTAGGGAGAAGGATAGTATTAGGTAGCTAGGAACAGTTCCTAGAACCTGCTGAGGTTTGGTGGTTATACTCTACGTTGAAGGGACAGTTAAAATAGTTTGAGAGTAAAGATAGATCCCAAATAATGGCATGCAGTGACCAGATTGCCTGGGGCTGCATTCCACCTCCTCCACCTACTGTGTGACCTTGGGCATATGGCTTAAGTACTTTGGAACCTCAATTTCCTGGGCTGTAAAATGGAGATAACCAGTTCTACCTCCTGGGGTTAGTATGTGTTTACATGCACTTACCCATAGAAAGTATTTATCTTTATACATGTAAAACTATTTTTACATGTATATCTTTTTTACATGTAAGTGGCATTTATCTATTTATTCCATGTTTTTTCAATTCTGTGTATTTTTAGCATCCAACGTCAATATAATAGCAGGTATTTAGAGGCCAAGGAAATACTGCCACTTTCAATGTAAATGTTAAATATAAAATGAATCCTTGTTACAGAAAGGATCAAATATAAAATGAACATCCGTCTCAGAAGAGAGAAATGGAGCAGTAGAATCTCATTAAGCATCTCCCCCTCTCTCCTCCACCTCTTCTGCTAAACTCTCCTTCTAAATTACAGACCCACTTCTTGGGACTTAGCCCACAGACCTGGGCTTCCCCAAACTCTGCCTGTGGTGATGCCCAAGGCAAGGCCTGAAAGAGGGTGTGGAGCTGAGGAGTGGACTTGTAGCTCAAAGGAGGTAGAAATTGCAGTAGGGGGTATACAAATTCTTCAGCTTTAAAGAACTTCAGAGTTAGACATCATTAAATCATTAAAAGGGCACCTAAGGGGAGTTAATATGCAGAAAAGTAGAGCTAATTTGAGCTCTCAAGTGACTAACTCAGAATTGCCCACTTAAACTCTAAACCCTTTAATTCATATGAATACATTATAGATTCCAAAGAAGACTTTTTTCTCCTCCTTCAAACTTTGGCCCTTCCTGATAGGCAGGGCAGAGGGTGGAGGTAGCTTTCGTAGAGTGGAGCTCACCACCCAGAAACTCTGCAGTATAAATATGCAGGCAATGGTTTTTTTTTTTTTTTTTTTTGGCTGAGAGTAACAATTATTAGCTACTGCCTAGAGCTCCTCACTAAGGCACAGATTTTAGTAGATTTCAATCCTGCCAGGACATCCTGAGATAAGATTAGATCAATGGTTTTCAACAGAGGGTGATTTTATCCCTCTGCCCCACTCCAGGAGACATTTGGTAAAGTTCAAAGACAGTTTTGGTTGTCTTGGCTTGGGAGGCAACAGTGCTACTGGCATCTGGTAGGTGGAGTCCTGGAATGCACAAGGCAACCCCCAAAAGAGGATTATCTAGCCCCAAATGTCCATAGTACTGGGACTGAGAAACCCTGGGTTAGACCAGCAGAAGGTATTAGGTTGTTGCAAAAGAAACTGCAGTTTTCGCAATTACTTTCAATGGCAAAAACCGCCGATAACTTTTGCACCAACCTACCAACCTAATAACTTCTCATCAGGCCACTCTTCCTGAATGCAGAGAGCTACTGACATCCTCCACGCCCTCTGCTTCCAATTTCTAGCTCTGACAAATGTGGATAAATATATCTGGATTTTGAACTCAGAATATCTTGCCTTGAAATTCAGTCACTTTATATTTCTAAACCTCAGTTTTCTCATCTATAAAATGGGGATTACAACAGTCATCTTTGGGTTGTTGCATAGAATTTAGTCTTTATGCAGTAAGCACTCAATGCGTGCTAACTGTTATTACTGTCCCAGGATTGAAGCGTCCTTGTTTAGGAAAAATTTACTTCCCAAAGGGACATAAAACTTCTTCCGTGTCGTGAACTTCTGAATCCCAGGCTCCTTTTGCCATTGCTGATCCTGCCACTTTTCCTCAGGCCTCATTTTCTTCCAAATGCAATTGTTGCAATAGGGCTAGATGGCCAACTTCCCCCATTTTGATCAGAATCTCTGCCAGAATGAGCTATTGAAAGTGACAGTCTAAACAGGTTATTCTCATGCCGAGTCTTGCCACAGCGCCCGCTGCCTACATAATAAAATTTGTTTCTTATCATGCCCTCAAGGTCTAACTCTTACCCTAAACTCTTAATATTTGCTGGGCTCCACCTTCAACTATTCTCACCATATGCTATTTCCCTAATATATTGGTCCATGTCTTCCTTCTAAGCTTCTGTTTTTTGACATTGCCTCTCTCTCTTGAGTGCCCACCCCTTTTTAAGTTGTCCTATCAAATATTTATTTCCCAAGATTCAGGCGAAGACACCGCTGGGAAACTACCACTAAAGCCCAAGGGGGTTCTAGGCTTCCTTTACTTGCATACCCAAGGCACAGAGGGCATGCTTTAGTTCACCAAATTCCTTGCAATGTTGGACTTTTGGGAAATTGTCTGTTTCACTCATTGTTTGTTTCAGAAACATACTCTCCTGGAAATAAACCATTGGAATCAGACTTTTCTATCCCTCTAATTTTGTCAGGAGTCCGTTACAGCTACAAAACTTCCTAAATCTCCAGCTTTATTTTCCTGGGGTTAAGAAATAAAACCCCACTCTGTTCCTTCCTAGCTCTATGACCCTGAGTGAGCTATTTAACCTCTCTTAGCTTGTTTTCTTTTTTTTAATCTGTAAAATTGGACTAATAGTCTCATCGGTATCTTTGTGCATATTAAATGAGAAATTTACATAAAGCACTCAGCACAATGCCTGGCACTAGTGCTCACTGACAACTATTTTTCAAATGGTAGTCCCTTCAGCCTTGAAGGGAGAAAACAGAGAGTTTGATGAGGTGAGCAGTAGACCAGGCATGCCCATGGGGTACAATTATTCACCTGCAAGACAAAGGAAATCAGGAGGTGGAGATGAGAATCTTTAAAAAAAAAAAACAAAAAAAAATTTTGCTATGGTTAAGTCATGCCAGGCTGGATTGCCATTGCCTAGGCTGGTTCTAGAGCATGTACACGTGTGTGTGCTCATGCATGCCTGTGTGCAGGCATCTGCGTGCATGAGTGAGAGAGGAGGGGCTCAGTATTGAGCAGCACAGTTTAGGTTTAGAAACAGGATTCAGCCATGGGCTTCTGCTCTGACCATTGGGAAAAGATCTGAACCCTTCAAAGCCAGGATAATGGTCTCTAAAATAAGAAGGTGAACAATAAAACCCTGGAAGTCCCAAAAGCAGCTGAGCAGCATTACAGCCCTTTTGTTGCAAGCCCCAGGAAACGGGAAAAATAAACCTGGTCTGACTTCACCACTCCTGAGCCATAAAATGTTTACCTCGGGGGAGGGTAGAGACCCAAAGGAAGGAAGGTTTTCTGTTGTCAAGCTCTCTTATAAGGATGTATCCTGACCCTTGTCCTCAGGTCTCCTGGGCCTGAACACCCCAGGGCCTGGAGAATGCTAATGCAGTGAAGGGCTTAGCCATTCAGCTTCTGGGCTGAGCTCACTTTCTGCCCAGCATTGAGTCCTGGGGGAGCCTTCCTTCCTCTTTCTGTTCTCGAGATCTCCATCACTGTAGTGAGGCCATGACTCTTGTCATTCTGCGGATTTGATTCTGGGTGATTCCATGTTGCCCCACAGGGTCTGGGTCAGAACCTACACCATGCTAGGCTTGTCAAGGCAGGGCCTCTCTTCCCCAGGGCTGTGCCTCTGGCCCAGGCTTCCTGCACTTCCTGTTCTCTAAGAGAGCCACACAAAGCCCAATGTTACCACCAGCTCCTGCCTCATCACTCTGCTTGTCTCCTGTGAACTTGTCCCTGGTTTGTTTCAGAAATGCATCGATTTAATGTACTGCTTAAACTTACAGATATTGGGGTCAGATGTGCAGAGTTCCTAGTGGGATGTCCTTGGCAGAAAATTTAGCTTTTCGAAAGTTTAGTATCTTCAGCTATCAGCAGGGAATGATGACAGCCTTTCCCTTATAAAGCGGATGTTGTAATTAGAGGTGAGAATGCAGGCGAAGCACTGAACTCAGTACTGGCCCGCTACAACTATTTGGAATGAATTGTTAAATGACAGTATCTGGGTTTAGCCCTTTTCAGAATTACTGTCACTTAACACTTGAATGCCAGTTCACCTCTTGGGGTGTGGACTAAGCTGCAAGTGGTTCTGGGCAGCAGAAGGCCTGTTATAGCTCTATACAGTGTGATTCTCTCGGCTTTAAGGAGACGGGACTTCCCTAACCCCTCCACATCCATGTGGTCATTCTGCCAGCTTCCAGAGAACATTTATCTGAGTCCCTTGAAGTCCCAGGGAGCAGGTCATGCAGCAGGACAAGAAGACTGTGGCCGAGGACCTGGGGCAGGCCCTGTTTCTGGCACTATGTCTGTGCTCCACATCTGAGTGAGGCTGCTGGGGATGCTGGAACAGCAATCTGGAAAGCAGGGAGGGTTGGGGGCATCATACACAATGGAACTGGGACGGAAAGCAGGCCTGGGCCACACACAGGCTTAGAGAGTAGAGCGGCCTGTGAGTCTCAGAGATTCAAGTAACAGGTGGGCCAGTTGGGTCATTTTGGGTCCTTGAAGAAACAGACACGAAGAAGAGACTAGATACCTAAGGGATTTACTATAGTTTGGGGGTAGGGTAGGGAACATTTGTACAATATTAGGGGAGAAAGTGAAATTAGGTGGGTAGAGTCTTCAGACCATGATGCAGGCAACACACCCTAAGGAAGGACAAAGGAAGGGAAGGATTGGGCAGGAGAAAGTTCACACTGTGGCACAGTTCTGACAGAGTTCTGGCCAGGCCCATGGCAAAGTTGCTTATGAGAAGGATCCTGAGTAGGGCAGGAATAGCCCTATTCTGATACTCTCCGATGTGCTCGGTCTTGGCTGGGATCAGTCAGGGGAACTTTGGCCTGACAATAATTGAAGCATGGATTCAAAGGTGTGGCAGCTGGGCCTGTCAACTACTCATGCTTTCCTCACCGGGTTCCTCTGAGGGAGATCAGAGCAGGGCAGCTCCATGGCTGCCATAACAGCTGAAATGATTTCTTTTTAGAAGCTTCAATCATGAAATTGTCTGTGATAAGGCTGATGGTCTCACTTTCCAACTGACACACACACACACACACATACAAACACACACATTTACTCACTATGCATACATGAGTATACAGACAAGCATAAACAATACACATGCAGATGCAGATACATATAGTGTGTCATGACATAAATACTGAACAAGATTCGAGTCTAAAGTCTGGTATGAACAAGATGCATAGCCTTGAAAAAATCCCTTTTATTGAATTTATTTTTCTTACCAACTATATAATTAGAGGCAACACTCAGACCTTGTTTGACTCTATCATTTTATGAGTTTATGGATTACAGTACTCTTACAACCAATATCAGTACAAACAGACATTGTCAATGAAAAGTTCCAGCCAGGCAGAGAACAAACTCATTCATTTAACGTACATTCATTGGGTATTGAGAGACAATGCTGGGCACTTTGAGTAGGTTGGTGAACAAACTGCATGGTTCTTGCCCTTCTAGACCAGTATTCAATGGGAATACAAGGAGAAAGAAGAAATGAAGTAAACAGTGGTAGGCATTTGCAGAGGATAAGCAAGATTCAGTGTCAGAGAACTGTCGAGAGGGGGAACTCTTGAGAGATTCCACACAATGTTCATTTGTTCAACGTGAAGGGCAATTTATCCATTCCACACATATTTATGGGTCATTTGCTGTGTGCCAGGCATGGTGCTATCTGTTAGGTTAAGTGAGTTCTCAGTCAAAACCATGGACAAAGGCGTCGTTTTGGACATCTTCCCAGACCTGCTTGGCTCTTTGTTAAAATGGTACTTGTCACAAACTTGTTGGTTTAACTCCTGTTAACAAAAGCATTCCACAGCTCATGTTCTTTGTGTTTTATTTCCCACTGTGAAAACAGCAATATTAAGCAAGCAAATGAAAGGTCTTTGGCATAGAGTCAGAGGACTGTTGCTTTCTTCTCGCTCTGCCACATGTTAGCTCTGTGCTCCAGCTGATCATGCTGTCTTTCTGGTTCTCAGTTTACCTGTTGTTAAGGTGGGGATGGAGTGACATCTTCCATCTCATCCAGTTCCCAGGTTACTGCATAAAAATATTGTTTTTTTCTGTGGAATTACAACAAGTCTTTCTGTTTTATCAATTCGTAAATGTATGTTTTAATTAAAAAATATTCTTCAAAGCAACAAAGAAACAAAAGAACAATTATACTGAATCCCAACCAATTCCTCCCAGAAAATTTATTATTATTATGTTGTATTTTATTTTTTGAGACAGGGTCTCACTCTGTTGCTCAGGCTACAGTACAGTGGCACAATCACAGCTCACTACAGCCTCAATCTCTGAGTCTCAAGTGGTCCTCCTCACACCCAACTAATGGTTTTATTTTTTTGTAGAGAAGAGGTCTCACTATGTGTCCCAGGCTGGTCTCGAACTTCTGAGTTCAAGCAATCCTCTCGCCTCGGCCTTTCAAAGTACTGGGATTATAGGCATGGGCCACCATGGCTAGCAGGAAATTATTTTTAAACAAAATTTACATTTGGCTCCCAATTCTACCACTTTCTAGCTATATGGCCTTGGCCACTTTACCTGTTTATTTAGAGCCTCAGTTTCTCCATTGGGAAAAGAGTTTCCAGGTAGATCCTCCTTCTGTGCTTCAGTGTTTTGGCTTGTTTTGGAAATCCAAGGAGAGGCTCTGACCAGAGCCAGCAAGCCCAACTATTTCTAGATTCTGATAGAATGGGTTTCCTCCTTGGGCATCTCTCTCGCTTTCACACTTTAAGACCCTGAGGTTGCAGGGAAAATAGGGTGACTTTTGTTAAAGAGCTTCTACTTGGCAGTTGTGTTGGAGGTCATAGTGCTCCATCAGAGGCAGCGGTAATGTGTTTATTTATCACTGCCTACTGTCCATGCGTCCCCCTTCTTTTCAGTTTGTTCTACCCAAGGCCGTTGGGGTCCGACAGAGATCAACAGTGTTTCTACCGAGATGAAGCAGCTCATCAAAACCTGAATTAGATGTTAAATCTTTTTGAAGTGGGGAGGAGGTGAAGGGAGGGAGGAATCATATTGTGCTAAGAATTTATCCTGTGTTGTTTCCTGTGAGATAATGTCCCCAGAAAGATTTGTTACCAAGCAAGTTGCAAACTGCTGTTTCAGGCTGATAGGTGTTGCCAATTCATTTTGATGAATTCTGCCAGTCAGAAAAGTAATTTTTCCTTCTTTCATTTGCTGAGGTTGGCTGGAGATGGACAACGGTTTTAAGAGCTGGGATGGCACACACTGGCATGCCCAGGGTATGTGGAATCAAAGATGCTTTGAGAAATACTTGGTGCTGCACAGAAAAGTAAATTATCAGGCTAAAAATGGTCTATCCTCTGCTCTCAGCTCCCAACCCATGTTCTCAGCTGCTGCTTTTCCTAGTTACTTACTATTGCTCCATTGATCCTCCCCTCCCAGACTCCATCCCTGTACCTTGCTAGCTTCCAAACAACCCTAATTCCCGCTAGGTGGGGAAGAGGTACAACCAAGTAGACTCTGGAGTCAGACAGAACCAGGCAGAAGTTCAGTACCCTCTCTAATGGGCTGACCTGCACAAATTACATTTCTGTGACCACCAGTTTCTTAATCTGTAAACTGGAGGTAGACATAGGCTGAGTCTCCCTCACTATTTGAACTCACGCTATTTGCAGGCTTGCTATCCAGACGCAAAAGCTGAATAGATTCAGATATATATTTAAACAAATTCCTTGCTCTCCGAACTTTTGCTCTTCACTCTCTAAAACTCAGGAACAAAACAGGGATGCCCCTTTTTATCCTCACTTGCTCTCCAAACAGATACAGATTTTGAAGCACACTTGTACTGGTTTATAAAACTTAGTGTGAAATAATGTCATTAAAGTAGTTTGTACAGTACCAGTTAATAATGAGTGTTCAATAGGTGTTCATGAGGATGATGAGGACAATTAGGTGAACTTGAAATGGAGAATGGTGCTAGTTTGGCACTTACCTTGTTCCCGGATTTCCTTGGAGTTACAGACCCTCGGCAACCGCAATTACTACCTCACATACTGGTTCTTCCATCTCAGCCTCTCCCTATGCCCCTGTTCATTTCCTAGGCACTTTTTCTGAGCCGTTGCCTTCCCTTCCCCTTGCCAGTCATGAGACAACGGCAGACCTGTCCCCCTATTCTGGCAGTGTTGCCAGCCCTTAGACTCACACTAACCATTCCTGGGTCTACAATACATCCTGGGCTTCATACTCTTGCTTCTAGAGGGGCCTTGTCTTTCCACCTTGCAGATGAGGCAGCTCCTCCCACTTCTGGCCCGGGCCCTGCCCAGTGCAATTCTTCCTACTGCGACTAATACATCTGTATTAGTCAGTTCTCACACTGCTAATAAAGACATACCCAAGACTGGGTAATTTATAAAGGATATAAATTTAATTGACTCACAGTGTAGCATGGCTGGGGAAGCCTCAGGAAACTTACAGTCATGGTGGAAGGGGAAGTACAACAGGTCCTTTTTCACACGGTGGAAGCAAAACTTGCCCAGATAAAAGGGGAAAAGCCCCTTTTTACAAAATCATCAGATCTTGTGAGAACTCACTCACTATCATGAGAACACCAGCATGAAGGTACCAACCCCATGATTCAATTTTCTTCCACAGAGTCCCTCCCATGACATGTGGAGATTATGGGAATGACAATTCAAGATGAGATTTGGATGGGGACACAGCCAAACCATATCAACATCCTACAAGTCCAAAGACAACTGTCAAATCCAAATTGGGCATTTCAGGGTTAGTCACAGCCACTCTGGGTTTTATTATATTCCTTTTGTTCCTCACTATCAGCCAGTCATCTCTCTCTTTGTCTTGTCTTTGCCCTAGCTTTTGCCTGTTAACTCTAGAAGTTCTTTATCTCTTTGAAACTGGCACCTTTGATGCTTCCTGCTAATCAAAACCTGTGGCCATGGTGACCCTGTAGAAAGTTGGAGCATTAGAGCTGCCCTCACTGGCCCAGGGGGTCTCTCTTGGTTGGGCTCATCCCCTGAACCACTTCTGGACACCTCCATCCCCTCTTGCTTGTACCCAGCTTCCTCCTTGTGGCCTTGCAGCTCAGGGTCCACAACTTCTGTTTTTTGCTTCAGTTTTCCCCAAGGAAGCATCTTAGGAATTGTCTCCTTGACTCTGCATGTAAGAGGCACCACCCTTTGCACCTCCCGTGGCCTTTGGTTACCCCCAGCAGAGTGTCACTTGTCCTGCTGTGTCCTGGGGGCAGCTCAGCATTTTGTCCTCAGGTCCATGACACTCCTGCAGAAATGTTGTTAGATAGATCTATCCTTCTCCCTGCTGCAAGATTCAAGCACATTCCTCTCCTCTCTGAGCCTGTTTACTCCTCTGTACAAGGAGAGTGAGAAGTGCTCAAGATATTGTTGCCTTTTCCTGGGGTTTCTGTTATTTTCTGGGGTTTCTTTTTGAATAGGGTTGTTGAGGATTAAATAGTTTATATATGTAAAACGTGTAAGACTACCACGTAATAAGTGTTTCTAAAAGAAACTGAACAAATCCAGTATAGCAATAAGTATTTTGCCAATAGTCATGTTGGGGTGGTATACCAAGGGGACCTATGTAGGCTGGGGTGAGGGCCGGGTGGGTTTCTTGGGCTGGGAAGTGAATGGAAGCCACAGTTTACCTTAAGGGGTCTGCAGCACAAGGGAGGATGAGGATGGGGCTGTGCCAGGAGGAAGTAGCACATGATAGACTCTCTGACTAGACCTTTCTCTGGACTCTTAGCTACTTTTCACCTCTTGGACCCTGCAGAGCTCTTGGATTCCTCCTACAGAACAGGGGCACCAAGGAGGTCTGGAACACTGAGAGAAGCTCTCTTTTTGTTCACTTGCACTTCTCTGTTATGTTGATTCTGAATCAGCCACTTTTATGCTCTTATGGGAACAGCCTTCGAGGTCTTCTGCAAATGTCCCAAGTGCAAAGCAAGATCAAATTTCCTCTTCAGATTTCTTTTTATCCTTTCTTTTTTTAAGACGGAGTCTCACTCTGTCGTCAGGCTGGAGTGCGGTGGCATGATCTCAGCTCACTGCAACCCCCACCTCCCAGGTTCAAGCAATTCTCCTGCCTCAGTCTCCCAAGTAGCTGAGACTACAGGTGTGCACCACCATGCCCAGCTAACTTTTATATTTTTAGTAGAGATGGGGTTTCACCATGTTGGCCAGGATGGTTTCTGTCTCTTGACCTCATGATCCGCCCACCTCGGCCTCCCGAAGTGCTGGGATTACAGGCATGAGCCACTGCACCCAGCTCTCCTCAGCTTTCTAACTTCTTCACTTGACCTTGGTCTAGAGAGGCAAGAGTAGAACCCCATCTCTCACTGACTGCCCTTCTTTCTTCCACAATCCTCCAAAGTCAAAGGGGCAGCATTCATCCTTAAGGGAAGAATAAGCCCATTTCCCTTCTTCTTTATTCCTCCTTCTTTCCAAAGAAGTATCCCACATCCCTTTTCCAGGAACTACAATGGTTGACAAAACTAAGAGCGAGAGAGAGAGAAACTAGATTATCTATAAGGCATATTAAGAAGCATTGTATTTATTATTTAGAAGTATTATATTTATTATTATAGTATTATTATAATTCAGAAGTATTATATTTATTCACACATAATAGATGTCCAATAAAAATTTGTTGAATTGCACAATGTGGTTGAAAGAGCATGGACTTGAAATTCAGGCTGGTCTAGTTCAAGTCTTGGCTTTGCCACTTACTAACCATATGAAGTGAAGACTGGCACCATGGCTATGAACAGAAATGAAAATTGTTTATGCCACATCACTGGAGTGATTGGAGCAAATTCTTTTCACTGTGCTTTGTACAGGCATAAACTTAAGATTTTGTTTTACAAACTGATGATTATATTGGCTGTTAACAGAGCTTAAATGTTGGCATCTAGAAACCCACTTTAATACTTACTCAAAGACTGTCTGGTCAGAAATACTCCCCTTTTCCTTCTTGAAATGTTAAAATTCAATAGGAAAGTGACCCATTCAAAGATGAACTCTATTTTATAAAGATGTTTTCAGTCGGCCATGGGTAAAAAATATTTCATAAACCAGGGGAAGCCACTAAATCAAGGAGTGAAGAAAGAAATAGACTTGCTAAAGCAGTACCATATTGGTGCGGGAAGGCAATATATTCAGTACTTTTTACTGTATTTGGCTGCAAACTCAAGACAGTTTTTGCCTTGATCTATGACTGAGATTCAGTGGCAGGGGCACCATTTGAACTAATCCTCCTCGGGGCTTCTTGCTCTAACAAGGAGACCATAAATGATGATGATTGGGTGAGTATTTTGAAAAGGAGAGAAGGAGGTGCTTTTGACTACAAAGTTCTGATGGATTCATGGAGCTACTGAATATGCCTATTAGAGCACAGGAAAGCATGCAGGTGGAACGAGGATTGCTAATGATAGAAGGCAAGACTGAGACTAAAGTGAATTCAGGAAGAAGGTGTCTCTGCTGTCAGGTGGATTACTTTGGAAACAGACTCTGAGAGAGTTTTTGCAGGCAGGTTTATAAGGAATACCGTTGGGATCTGCACCTGTGGATGGAAGGCGAGGAAAGCAGAAGAAGACAGAGGGGTAAATACAGCTTTAATGTAGCCCAAAGACAACCTCAGTTGACCCCATGGGGAAATGTGGTAGAATAGCCTTCAAAGTTGACCCCAGTTCGGCTAAAGTGGCTGGGTTTTTAAACTGTGACACCTATCAGTTGAGTCCAGGGTACTCCATGAAAGAGTGTGGCCTTGGGTGAGATGGATCATTTGGGAAGCTGAGGCAATTGCTGAAGAGGCTGACAGGTGAAAGATGTTGCTTAATGGTGATTGAAATGCTTTTTGGAGAACACATCACAGTATCCACTGAGATCTTTCTCAGGGGCTGAGAATGCCAAGTCTGTGCGTACTTGTTTGCAGGTTTATATGCTAGGTTTGAAGATCCAACTATTAATTGATTGGATAAATCCTTGCTATGTTAGCGATTCGGCTGAGAAGAAGCAAAGCAGTTCCTTTCAATCATCCAGACTGCTATGGAATCTTTCCCTTCCTGCAAGAGTGAGTATATAGACCGGGATGTCATTGTTGTTGAGCGTGGACTCTGGAAACAGATGAATTACCTTCAAAACCTAGCTCAGCAACCTTCCAGCTTTCTGACCTTGGAACAATGACTTGATCTCTCTTAACCTTCATTTTCTTCCCTGTAAAAGGGGAATAATAACAGTATACAACTTATATAGTATTGCAGAACTCTTTCTTTGTGCATGCCTCACATAATTAGTAGTCAATAAAAGTTAGCAGTTGTTACTTGTCCTCTTAGTAGTATATAAGAGAAAAGGAAGGATTTACCCTTTTTTTTTCTAATCCTGATGTTAGCACAAAGACAGTAGAAGTCCCAGCCTGGGCTTTGTGGGCAGAGGTCCTGTTAGGGTCACAAGTGTACTTCTAGAGAGTCTCTAGGGTCAGCTCCTCCTCTTAAAATCCTGGAGATGACTGAAACCACAAAATTACCTTCTGGGTTGTCTTGGCATGGGTATTCTACTTGATTATAACTATAAGGCACCTTGCATCATCTCAATGCCAGGAATTATCAATGTTAGGCCCTGAAGTTTCAGTTACATATGTGTCAATTCAATACATGGAACCACATGGGTGTATCTGAGTATACTTGAATGTTAAGGACCAGTGATTCTCAAAGTAGGTCCATGGACCAGTAGAGACAAAGCCACTTGGGATTTTGCTAGCAATGCAAAGTTTGGTGGCCTCCCACAGACCTATAGAAACTCTGAGGGTAGACTCCAGCCATTTGTGACTCTGTTGCATGCTAATGTCTGAGAATCAATGGTATAGATAAGGGGTCGGTAAATTTTATTGTAAAGGGCCAGAGAGTAAATATTTTAGGCTTTGCAGCCAATGTGATCTTTGCTACTGCTACTCAACTCTGTTAGTATAATGCAAAGCAGCCATAGACAATAAATGAATGAATGGTGTATGGCTGTGTTCCAATTAAACTTCATTTTACCAATTAAACTTTATTTAACCAAAACTGCCAGGCCACAGTTTGTCAATTTCTGGAATAGGCACATGTAGGATCATAATTTACTCCCTTAAGGTGATTATTTCTTTCTCTAGAATATGTTCATTCATTCATTTATTCAATCATTAATTTAGTTTAATTTTTCCATTGTGTGAGGATCTCTGCATGCTAGGCATTCTGATAAGAATCAAGAGATGCAACAATAAATGGGACAGACACCATCCTTCTATATAGATCTTAAAGTTTAATGGTAGACACAAAAAGGTAGTTCACAAATAACTGTTGCAATAACTGTATGACATAAAGGACGGAATTAGAAGAGTGATTGGGTGAACCAATCTAGTCTAGGGAGGGTAGAAAAAAGCCTCTCCGAGGAGGTATCCTTTAAGATGAAGTCCTGAGGGTAGTAACTAGGTGTATATTACCCTTGTATGAGCTTTGTCCTCATAGCTCATTTTATCCTCTCACAACTCAATAAAGTGGACACTATTATTATTCATGGTTCACAGAGGAAGAAGTTGAAGCCCAAGAAGGACAAATAGTGTGCTCCCAGATTTGAACCCAGGCAGTTTAGGTCTAGAGGCAGTGTTTTTAACAACAATTCTCTACTAACCAGTTAATGGGAAAGAGAAGAACATTCAAGGCAAAGAGGGCAGTTCACGTTCTCGTGGGGCACTCACTAATTTTACCATTTCATTTTCGGGAGCCTGTTATAATCTAGGCATCATGTTTGGTAGTAAGCATGCAGCAGGAAAAAAGAAAGACTTTCTGCTTTTATGAAACTTACAAATGAGTGCAGAAGACAGACATTACTGAAAACTAGGGGGGAAAGGGCACAGGGAGAATGGAACAGGTAAGAGAATACAAAGGAGCGAAGAGAAGCATCTGAGGCTTTAATATTGAACAGAGAAAGGGTAGAGAGATTAACATCAAATCTCCTTTCCTCACTTCTTTTGTCAAGTTATGTCTCTAGGGCTTTTGATGATTAAATCCAATTCTTGATCAACAATAGCTGAAAAAGAAGTCTCCGATAAAACATTTTTACCTATGGGCACTCAAATGGAGAACTAAAATGAAGTGAAACATGTAAACTTGAAGTCACAGTTGAATTACAGGTTGACAATTGGGCACTGAATATCAGTTGAAGATATAATTGCTCCTCCAACTGCCGTTTCCAATTGCAGGGCCCAGTTGTCATGATTGAGCTCCACTAAAATGGGACCAAGTATAATGATACAAGTAAGTTGAAAGCAAAAGGATGTAAAAAGATATACTTAGCAAATATTACTCAGAGATTAATAAGATATTCTGAGAGAGAATCTCTGATATCTATGAGTATGACTCAGAGATAATTCAAGGATGGCTATATTGATATCATACAAAACAGGCTTCAGAGCAAAGAAAATTAGTAGCTACAGAGAGGTATAGTACGTAATGATAAGTCATGGTAATACTAAATGTGTATATACCAAACAACAGAGCAGAAAACATGTAAAGCAAAAGCTGACAGAACTGAAAGGAAAAAGAGATGAAACCATATTATAGTTGAAGATTTTAACACTCCCTCTATTTCAACAATTGGTAGAACAACTAGAGAAAATCACCAAAGATGTAGAAGAATTCAACAACATCATCAACCAACAGAATCTGATTTGATATTTATGGAATACTTCTTCCAACAACAGAATATACATTCTATTCAAGTGTCCACAGGAGAAATATTTTTATTAAAAACTTATACAAATTTAATATAATTTTTATCATTCAGAGAGTGCCCTCTGGCCATAATGGAATCAAACTAGAACCCTTTAACAGAAAGATAACAGACAAATTTGCAAAATCTTGAAAAGTAAGCAACACCTAAATAATACATGGTCAAAGAGGAAGTCTCAAGGGCAATAAAAATACAGTAAAATAAATGGCAATGAAATATAACATATCACAATATGTGAATGCAGTTAAAGTAGTACAAGAGGGAAATTTGTAGCACTAATTGCTTATTTTAGAAAGAAGAAAAGTTTCAAATTAATAATAAAACATCTCCAGGGCCTTAAAAAGGGGAGCAAAGTAAATCCAAGACAATCATAAGAAAGGAAATATAAGCCACGTGTGGTGGTGCACACCTGGAGTCCCAGCTACTCAGGATGCTGAAGTGGAAGGATTGCTTGAGTCTAGGAGTCTAAAGCTACACAGTAAGTTATAATTTTGCCACTGTACTTCAGGGCAAAAGAATGAGACTCTGTTTCCAAAATAAAAAAGGAAGTAATAAAGATAACAGCAAAAACAATTAAAAATTGAAAACAATAGAAAAATTGATGAAACAAAAAACTGGTTCTTTGAAAATATCAACAAAAGTGACAAACTTCTAACAATATTTACAAAAGAAAAAGAGAGAAGACAAAATATTGACATCACATATGAAGCATATATCACAACAGACCCCATAGATATCAAAAGAAATATAAGAAATGCTATGTATAATACATTACACATAAATTTCACAATGTAGATGAAATGGACCAATTACTCGAAAAGCACCAACTACCACAATTGATCCAATATGAGATAAATATTTGAATAGCCCTGAAATTATTAAGGAGATTGAATTTGTAATTTAAAAACTTCCCCCAAAGAAATCTCTAGGCCCAGATGGTTTCTCTGTAGAATTCTATCAAAAGTTTGAAGAAGAATTAAAACCAATAATATAGGATCTATTCCAGAAAGTAGAGGCAGAAGGAACATTTTCCGATTCATTTCATTGCACCAGTATAAATAAAAGAAAACTATAGAGTAAATAATCTTCATTAAATGAACACAAATATTTTTAACAAGATATTAGCAAATAGAATTCCACAATATATAAAAATATAAATAATATCATATATAATAATATTATATAATAGGTAATAAAAAATACATTGTGACTAAGTGGAAATTATTTCAGAAACGCAAGGCTGTTTAAATATTCAAAAATCAGTCATTGTAATTCACCATATTAATGGACTAAAGATGAAAAAAATCACATAATTATTTTGATGATACAGTAAAATCATTTGACAAAATTTAACATTTATTCAGGTGAAATCACAGAAAACTATGAATAGATAAGAACTCCCTTAACTAAATTTTATATATATATATATACAATAATCTGTTATTATTATACATAATGGTGAAATATTGAAAGTTTTTTCCCTAAGATCAAGACTAAGGTGAGGATGACAACTCTTACTACTGTCCTTTGACATAGTGCTGAAAGTTCTAGCCACTGCAATAAGACAAGAAAGGAAATTAAAAACATGTAGATCAGAAAAGAAGAAATAAAAGTTTCACTCTTTGAAAATGACACAATGTCTAATCCCAAGAAATTAACAAAAACTTACAATGAATAAGTGAGTTCCACAAGTTTTCAGAATATTAGATCAATGTGCAAAAATCAGCTGTATTTCTATATACTAATAACCAATATGTAGAATTCCAAATTAAAAATATGATACTGTTTAACAATTGTTAAAAATGAAGAAATACTTAAATATATATTGAACAAAATATGTATGGGATTTTTATTCTGAAAACTAAAACACTGATGTCGTAACCTAAGAAGGAAATTTTTTGAAATGTTGAGACATACCATATTCATGAATTGGATGGCTTAACATATTAAAAATGAAAATTCTATACAACTTGACAGGTTTAATGTAATTTCTATCAAAACCCCAGCCAGGCATTTTGTAGATACAGATAATATTATTCTAAAGTTCATATGGAAAGGCAAAAAAACTGGTATAGCTAAAACACTTGAAAGAAAAATAAAGTGAAAGACAACACTCTAACCAATTTGAAGATGTATCATGTAGCTAAGTAATTAAGACTATGTGGTATTGGTAGTGGGTAGGCATCGATGGAACAGAATAAAAAACAAAAAAAGTCCCATGTAAGTTTGGTGAACTGATTTTAGACAAAAATGCACAAGCAATTCAATGGAGGAAGGGCAGTCTTTTCAACAAATGGTGCCGGGACAATTAGATAATCGTATGCAAAAGATAAATCTCAACTTAAACCTCATACCTTATGTAAAAATTAACTCAAAACAAATCATATATTTAAAAGTAAAATATAAAACTATGAAGCTTTTAGATGGAAACACAGGAGAAGATCTTCAAGACTGAGTAGCTAGTGAGGACATTTTAGACATGACACCGAAAGCACAAACAATTTTTAAAATGGGTTAAAAAAGGTAATAAATGGGACTTCATTAAAATTAGCCCAATGAAACAGACCAAAATTAGTCTGTGAAAGGTCCTTTTAGGAGGATAAAAAGACAAGCTACAGACTGGGAGAGAACAGTATTTGCAAACCGCTTAATAAAGAACTCTTCTGAAAAATATTTGAAGAATTCTAATAACTAAATATTAAAAAACAATCTAATTAGAAAATGTGCAAACAACAGGAAGAAATATTTCACTGAAAAGTGAATAACAAACAAGCATCTAATAACAAAAGATGGTTAACCTTATCAGCCATGAAACAAATGCAAATTAAAACAAAACGAAATATCACAACACACTTATTAGAACAGCTGAAATAAAAAAAAGTGAAAATAAATGCTGATGAGGATGTACAGAAACTAGATATTTTAAACACTGCTGGTGAAAATGTAAAATGGTACAGCCACTCTGGAAAATAGTTTGGCAGTTTCTTAAAACCATACCACTCAGAATTACACTCCTGGACACTTACCCAGAAAAGTAAAAAGTTATATTCACACGGGCTGTTCATGATAGTTCAAGGCAGCTTTATATGTAGTAAGTCAAACTGAAAACAACCAAAGTATCCTTTATGGGTGACTGACTAAACAAACTGTTTACATTTATACCAAAGAATACTACTCACCAATAAAAAGAAACAAACTATTGATATTCACAACAACCTGGATGGCTCTCCGGGGAATTAACACTGAGTGAAGAAAGCCAATCTCAAAAGGCCATATGCTGTACTATTGTACTTACATAACATTATTTAAATGACAAAATTGTAGAAATGGAGAACAAATTAGTAGCAAAACAAAAATAACATGATACATTGGAGACATATTTGTATTAAGTATGGTCGAAAGAGAATTACCCTCTGTGCTACAAAAGACAATTCCTGCAAACAGAAAAGGAAAAAAAAATCCGTAATTTTAAAGTTAAATATGGACATAATTTCAAAAAGCATAGACAGCTTAGAGCTCACAATATAGAAAGCAAAAATGGCTAATAAAGGTAGACGGTGTTTAATCTCAGTGGTAACCAAAGAATTTTGAATACAAAATCAATGTGATACAGTTTGTCAAATAAATTAGCAAAGTTTATAAAAACAACAATATTCTAGGGAGGTTATGATGGGACAAAACACTTTCATTCATAGTTACTAGAGTAGAAATCAACATAAAATTGGGAAAACCACCTGGGAAAATATATCAGAAACCTTAAAAATATTTACACCCTTGACCAAATATTTGCACTTTCTGACATTTATTGTAAGAGCACAGCATTAGTTTCTTAGGGATGCCATACAAGGTACCACTAACCAGCTGACTTCAACAACAGAAAAGAATTGTCTTGCGGTTCTGGAGGTTTGAAGTCTGATATCAAGGTGTCGGCAGGATGTGAGACAGAATCTGTTCCATGCCTCTCCTCTAGCTGCTAGCGGTTTTCTGTCAATGTCCCTCATTCTTTGGCTTGTAAGTGCATCACTCAGAATTCTGCCTTCATTTGCAGGAGGTGTTCTCTCTGTGTGTATATCTATCTGTGTCCAAGCTTCTGCTTTTTATAAAGATACCAGTCATATTGGAATAGGGCCCACCCGTATGATCTCATCTTGACTTAATCATCTGCAAAGATCCTATTTCCAAATAAATTCTCATTCACAGGTACAGGGGATTAGGACTTCAATATCTTTTTGGGAGGCACAATTCAAGCCATAACAGACATAATCTAAAATTCAAAACAACAACTTTATTGTAGTATAAAGGAATTCATGTTTATGAGTATAAAATATTAAAAATAATACAAATACATAACACTGTGAAATAGTCAAATTAATTATACTCCACTGAATGCAATGAAGCCATGACAATGATGGTATGAACAGTTTTTAAACCTAATGAGGATAATATGTGCAGAGTTTGTTATACTTTAAGTAATAAAATACACAAAATTACATAAGTACTGTGTTTTCAACACCATCAAATACACAAGAAAAAAGATTGCATGGAAAGGAATGTATTAAATCATTTGCATTTTTTGTTGTTGTTGTTGAGACGGAGTCTCACTGGGTTACCCAGGCTGGAGTGCAATGGCGCAGTCTTGGCTCAGTGCAACCTCCGCCTCCTGGGTTCCAGCGATTCTCACACCTCAGCCTCTGGAGTAACTGGGATTACAGGTGCATGCCACCATGCCCGGCTAATTTTTTGTATTTTTAGTAGAGATGGGGCTTCACCATGTTGGCCAGGATGGTCTCAATCTCTTGACCTTGTGATCTGCCTGCCTTGGTCTCCCAAAGTGCTGGGATTACAGGCATGAGCCACTGTGCCCAGCCTAAATCACTTACATTTGTTGTGAGAGTGATAGAGGTATAGAAGGTAGCTAATTTTTATTTTAATTTTTGACATTTATCCACATTGGACCTATATGTCTTTAATAGCAGAAAATGGACTCTAAAAATGCCCATCATATGCCTAAAGATAAAAAGATTGGGCATTCCTCTACTCATTAGAGTGTATTAGCACACTGCCGTGAGATTTGTGACTTAATAGGCTTGCTTTAAGGATGGAGAAAATTTATTAGAACCCCAGGACTTCCTAGGTCTTAGAGAAGAGTTCTATATTAACAATCAGAAGACCTAGGTTGTTTTTTTTTTTTTTCTTTTTTTTTTGAGACAGAGTCTTGCTCTGTCACCAGGCTGAGTGCAGAGGCACGATCTTGGCTCACTGCAACCTCCGCCTCTGGTGTTCAAGCAATTCTCTTGCCTCAGCCTCCCGAGTAGCTGGGACTACAGATATGTGCCACCACGTCTGGCTAATTTTTGTATTTTTAGTAGAGATGGGGTTTTAGCATGTTGGCCAGAATGTTCTTGACCTCTTGACCTGGTGATCTGCCTGCCTCGGCCTTCCAGAGTGCTGGGATTACAGGCGTGAGCCACTGCGCCCGGCCAAGACTTGGGTTTTATAAACATGAACAGAATTTCCTGAAGACCTTGTTTCAATCCTACATAGTGGCTTAGTAAGCCACTTCACCTCTCTGAACTTCAGTTTATCCATATGTGAAATGAGAGGGCAATGCGTAATGCTGATTCCGGAGAACATTTTGAGGGTCAAGCTGAATCTACCCTACCCTTGGCAGCCTCTGCTACAGGTAACGTCGTAACCCACGGATGTCTAAGCTGTTCCCTCCTGCATATTCTTCTACCAGTATCCTATTTCTGAAACAGTGAAGCCAGTCCTATTCCTTCTTAATTCTTTCTGCTTTGTTTGCGAGGTTCTAACTATTCAAATTTAATTTCTCTACTTGCTTCCATTCCTTGACTTTCAAGATATTATTTTTATTTATTTTCCCATGGAACGTTTATAAGTGTCGAATGATTTTATTATGGAATTGTGAAATTAGGGAATTTAGTTCTGGAATGGAGTCCCCAAAAGATAATTTATTCAGATAATGATGGCCTCATTCTTCCTCTGAAGAATCCTAGTATTTAAATATTTAACAATATTAATTACAATATTTTATATTTATATATTGCATAATATATTATTTTAATAATATTTTTTAAAATAATGTGTATATATGCAATTGTGGCCAGAATTTGTCAACTGTTGTCGACACTCACTCAAGACATTGCAGCAGCAAAAAGATTCTTAGATGTATTAATAGAGGGCTAGGTTAATTCCCCACTATATTTTCTATTTGCCTCAGGAAACAAATTGCCATTTGGCATCACTGTTGTTTTCTGAGAAAGAAAACTTCTGCTAAATGAAAGGCTGCTTCACGAGCTGATCATCTTGATTCATTTAGCAATGGAAGTAGGAATCAGAGGTTGCAAAACTGCTCATCACAGTATGGGATAAGTAATTTGAAGTCTGCCGAATTGAGGAGGCATGGAGTGAGGAAGAGAGAGGGAGTAAAAGCAAGAGGGTGGGGGGAGGAGAGGAGGCAGTGGGCACTGGGTAGGAAGGAGTCCCAGGTGTGGAGTGGCTTTTCTTTGCAGACAGGAAAGCTAATTACTATAAAAATTCCTGTTGTGTGATCTCTTTGTGAAACAACAGCTTGATTTGAAGTCTACTACATTAAAAATGCTGCATGTGACTTATTTCTGTTCTATATTTTACTTGCTAATATGTATGTGTGTTTTAATTGATGAGAAGATTGATATTCATCCCACACTGAGGTGGTCAGGAATCCCAGAGGTAGAGGAGGCCACAAGATTCTAATGATTACAGGTACACTGGAATTTTGAGAAATCTTGGGGAGGCCACAGGCTACAGAATTGGGAATTCAAGAAAATCATGCCTATGTCTCCAGGGTTATGAAGCTTCCAGCTGACCTCCGGATTACATAAGAGCATAACTAGCTTCTCCCTCTGGTAGGAGCAGGACCCTGGAATGCCTCTCCACCCCATTCTCCCTTCCTCTTGGGCTGCAGCTGCTGTAGCAATTGTCCCTAGGGCCTCTTTTAGGAGAGAGGAAGCAAAGCCTCCAACCTACTTGTTTTAAAGGACTTTTTAATTGAGGAAAGATTGCACAATGCAAATGAACAATGGGTCTCACTTCCAACCTCCCCCAGAAAGGAGCTGCTCCTTGATTGACAAAGGAAGGAAATGGAAGCTAGACATTTCAGAAACCAGCACTAGAATAAAGAGACCAATGTGAGACTCATTGCAGGATAGGAAAACCAAAACTCTTTCCAAAAACTGATCCAAGGCTTTCCTTTCAAGCTCTTACGGGAATTAGCATTTTAGAAAATGAACAAGGCAGCCTTGAACTACCCAAAGAAATGTGAACTTCTGAGCCTTCTGGTCACTGGACTTGTCTTTGGATGAAAAGAGAAGAAATAAACCTATATTGAGTACTTGCTGTGTGATAGGCTCTGTGAGAGGTGCTTCATGAACACTATCTCATTTAATACCATTTAACAATGTACCTATGAAGTGTGCATAATTATCTCATTATATAGATAATGGATTTGAGGCTCAGTAAAGTGACTGTTTCAGTGAATGCGTCAAATACTGCTGAAGTGGCTTGCATGTGATCAATTTGGGAAGATGGTCAGGCTGGTAGCTACTGTATTGGACAGCACACATCTATAGAACATTCCCATCATTGCAGAATGTTCTATTGGTCAGTATTATTCTAGAGACAATATAAGAGCTTGAAACAGTCCCAGGCAGTAGAAGAGGGTATTTGCAAAAGTGGGAGATATGGTAGGAGTAAAGCAGGACATTGGTGTTCCAGGAATTAGGCAGAGGTTCATAATTTAGGGTCTTGAAATGCAATATATGGAAGATCCAAACCAGGGAGTAGATTAGATGATCCTTCGCCGAGACTCAAGGAAGGTCAAGTTGGAGGATATTAGGTGGGCAATGCTGTTCAGTGGGTGGAGCTTCAGGCAGACTTTATGCCTGCATTTAGAAGGTCGACATGGGAAATATGCCATGTAGTCATCTTTGTCCCAGCTGGGTAAGGAACTGGTATGGCTGAGCCAGCACTGACCTAACAGGCCAGAGCTGCGGCAGGAGGGGTTGAAAACAGAAACCTTCACCCCATTTTATGCTCACATGCAGAATGTGTGTGTGAGTGAGTGTGTGTGTGTGTGTGTGTGTGTGTGTGTGTTGGAAAGGCAAAGGCAATTAAGCATGCTTTAATCCTTGACTGAGTAGTTTATTTTTTTGCGTATCCTGAATTCCAGTTTGAACTCTACTGAGTGCATCAAATTGGAAATGAAATCTTAGAGATGTTTTAGCATGCAAACAACTCTTTCTCTTCTCTTTATCTGTGAGGGTCTCCTTTAAACCTGAGTCCACTTTGAGCTTTCTTATGGGATAAAAATATGAATTGGCTAGGGCAATCAAACAACTTTCTCTTTAAATCCATGTTGGAAATGTTTATCTAGTTTGGTCATAATTATGCACACTACTCTGGACTAAATAGAAAAGAACTAAGTGACCTAAAGGACTTACATTCCAGTAACCTCTATATTAGCTCAGCAATAATTCCAGCAAAAATGTTTTCATCAGCTCAGTTTCTGTTTTCAGAATCAGCTCTTGAGCTATCTCTAAGAAGCAGCTAACCACTATTATTGTTAGCATACACCAAATATAATTATAGGTAAAATGCTTGAATGAGATACTTCTTGTAGGAGAAATGGAGTCTCTGTTAAATTCTTGCATACTATATTCATGTTGGAGATTTGCAAAACATTTTTTAACAAAAAAAGGCTCTGAGAAGTTCTGCAGTAAAGAAACCTTTTTAATTCTATTGAAGCCAGAATTTCCTAAATTAGCTCGGAAAGTTTTTTGTTTTATTTTCTTGCTTGCTTTTCTCCTTTCTTCTTTGTTATGCATGAAACATCTGGAGAATAAAGCTCTATACAACATAGTTTTAGAAACACTAGCATAAATACAGCAGAATAATGATATGGAGTGGAGGAGATGTTTTTGTTTGGGCTGTGTTTTAATTTCAGGAAACCTGAAACAATGATGGGTATTTGGGGGAGGTTATAGTTTTCATGAGCCTGTCCTGAAAAATCTGAGAAAAACTCTCAAAACTTTGTGATTGCTTCTTTAAACTATTGTCCACATTTTATTGTTGAGCATAAGCTCTACACTACCTTTTATTTACTAGTTCAATTTCAAACATTAGCAACCTAATCATCACTGTAGGCAAAAGTTTACCTTCTGCTGCAATCTTCAGAGGTATTTTATTCAATACTTTGATGAAGCTTATGGTGAACTGACATGATTTGCCACCACGTTAGCTTCTTACCATCTTGGTATATTATCATGGCCTCCTAGTTTACCTTCATTTCTTGCAAATCACCTTCACTTTTCCCTAAAACTCCACCGTATTACTATGACAAAGGTCATCACAGCAAGAGTATTCTACTTGAACCACATCATCACTCTCCACTGGCAACAATGCAGTGTATACATTAAATATGTACAACTTTTAACATGCCAGTCATACCTCAACGAACCACAACCAGTTTCTTGAAATCATTTGAGCTTGTGACCCCTGTCATGCCTTTGCTAGTGCCAGTCCTTCCTCTTGATGAGTCCTTTTCTCAACTCACTTATCAAACATCTAGTCACCCTCCAGGACCCAGTTCAATTGTCATGACTCCTGTGGAATATTTCTTGATATTTGCAGGAAAAGTTATCTGTTCCTTTTTCTGTGCTCCTGTTGTGGATTTTCAATGATCCGGTCTCCTCCGTTACTGGACTACTGTGGCCTGGCTGGAACCACCACACACTGCAAATTACTTGTGGTTTATAGATGGTTTTCCTTGATCTCTTGACCTCGTGATCCACCTGCCTCGGCCTCCCAAAGTGCTGGGATTACAGGTGTGAGCCACTGTGCCTGGCCTCCTATTGTGTTTTCTATTTATTCATACTTTTGGCTTTGATTTTTAAGGCATAATAAAAATTATTGGAAAAAAATCCTGTGTCAAAGAGAAACTTGAAAAAAAACTATATTGAACTCTATCTTCTCTTCTAGCTTTATTTGATAAACTTACACCATTGCCAATATTTAAAAGTACCACATACATTATTTCCCAAGCATGAGGTTATATGTGTTACAAGCATTTTCTCTTCAATCCTTAAGACAAAAGTGAAGATTTTATCCCTATCCTCCAGATGGCTTTATCCAAGGTTGTCTGGCTCCAAATATCTGTAACCTTTTCACTATGTAACACCTCTCAGGTGCATGACTAGCCATGCTGTGTGTCACTCAGCACACTTCATATTTATAATAATTGCTTTTAATTCTCAGATAATCCTTCAAGGCAATATTAGTATCCATATTTATAACCAAGGAAAGTAAGTCTTACTTGCCCTAGGTCAATATAGTAGTAAACGTTATCTTTAAACCTTATACTTTTTCCAGCGTATCACACAGCCTCAGCTTTCCACTGTTCAGGAAACAGCATCCTCGGGTTTCAAATGGACACCGGGAAGCTCTATTGGATCTTTAGTCATGAAAGTTGATTTAGAAATCATACTCAAGGGTGCAACGATTAACCATTAAGAACATGCAGGGAAAAGAACATATTAAAGAACACCACTGGCTAACACAAACAAAATCCAAACAACCTCATTTCAACTAATATATTTCAAGGAAA
This sequence comes from Hylobates moloch, assembly GCF_009828535.3. Lineage (NCBI taxonomy): Eukaryota > Metazoa > Chordata > Mammalia > Primates > Hylobatidae > Hylobates > Hylobates moloch. The sequence continues at coordinate 21,050,635 of NW_026652296.1, read as the reverse complement.
AGAAAGGGAGACAGTTAGAGGAAGGGGAAAGAGAGAGAGGGAGGAGGAGGGAGGGAAAGGCTGTAGATTAAAAGATAATTGAGTGCATGTATGACCTTCATTATATGTGGGATCTAACATAGCTAAACTCATAGAAGCAGAGAGTCACATGGTGATTGCCAGGTGCTGAGAGGAAGAAACAGAAAGAGGTTGTCAAAGAGTACAGCATTTCAGTTAGGCAAAGTAAATAAGTTCTGGAGATCTACTCTACAGCTTAGGGTCCATAGCTAACAATACTGTATTGTATACTTAAAATTTGCTAAGAGAGTAGGCCTTATGTTACGTGTTTTTACCACATATAAAAAATGACAATAATAAACAGGGCAGAAGAGAACTTTGGAAGGTAATGGACACATCTTTGGCCTTGATGGTGGTGATGGTTTCATGGGTGTATACTTATCTCCAAACTAATCAAGTTGTATACATTAAATATGCACAGTTGTTAACATGTTAGTCATACCTCAATAAAGTGATATAAGCAAATAAATTGCAATGTATGTATCTATTTCAATTTTTATTTTCATTAAAAATAAATTATAAGAAGATCAGGAAAAATCTGAATACTGATTGTGTATTTGATAAAATTAATAATTGTTCATTTGTGTATGATAATGTGATTGTGATTCTGTTTAAAAAAGGAAGTCCTAGATTTATAGAGATAAATATTAAAATATCTATATATACAATGATAGGTATTTTGGATATGCTTTCAAACAATCTGGGACAGAGGCCAATGGATAGAATTCCAGATAAAACTAAATTGGCCATGAGCCTATAATTCTTGATGCTGGGTGTTGGGGTTCATTTTTATTATTCTAAATTCAAACCTTCTAATTAAAAAAATTAAAAATTACTAATTAGCCAGACATATTCATTCCCTGAGAAGGGTTCATAGATGCTTTGAATGTTTTGTTGTCAATAAATTAAGACATAAAAGGGGAAAATGTATCTTTCAGCCATATTCTTGTCCCTATAGCCAGATTCTTGTTTTACCACTCAAGAGCAATTCTTTTTTTTTTTTTTTTTTTTTTTTGAGATAGAGTTTCACTCTCGTCACCCAGGCTGGAGTACAATGGGGCAATCTCGGCTCACTGCAACCTCTACCTCCTGGGTTCAAGCGATTCTCCTGCTTCAGCCTCCCAAGTAGCTGGGATTAAAGGCACCCACCACCATGCCCGGCTAATTTTCATATTTTTACTAGAGACAGGGTTTCACCATGTTGACCAGGCTAATATCAAACTCCGGACCTCAGGTGATCCACCCGCCTTGGCCTCCCAAAGTGCTGGGATTACAGGTTATGAGCCACTGCACCCAGCCAACAGTGATTCTTTAGGACTACCTACTTAGCCATAAATTGGCAAGGCAAAAATAATCACAAGCATTTCTTGTGCTTCATGTTACTGGTTGTCATGGCAGCCTGTATTTTGAAAATGGATTTGAATTTGCCCCTGGATGTGTTAAAATATATTAATTTTTGGCATGGAATGAATTTTAGTTTTATATTGGTCATCAGTGTAAAAGATTCCAGGAGAGAATTTATGTTTGCCAAGGTGCCATTGGTGTGATAATATTAAGAGTTTCCATAGTAATTCTTCCTACTCCAGTGCTAATTTGCTCTCATTGAGCATATGTTGGGATTTCCCAAAAGGAAGAAGTTAGATGGAAGCAGCATGAGTTGGACACTGGGAGGAATGAACTAGACCTGCTTCAGAAAGAGAGCAGTCACTTTAATCACCAACTCCAAGGAGTAAGGCAAAGTCACATTCCATCTGGGTCAAGGTGATGTGTAAGGAGTGTTATTGCAGGAATGGGAAAGAGTGGCAAAGGGGTTTGGATCTTAGCAGAGTCTTCTTTATTCTCTCAGTGTCAGACTCATTCAACAAAGGGTGTGGTAGGGCTGCTCAAACAAATGCAGGGCCTGTGGAGGGAGAGCCTGGCTTGGGGTCATGATACTTTCCTGGGCTACATTACTGAAAGCCTCAAGAGCGTGATTTGCCAACATGGCCTTACCCTGGGAGTGTAATAAATGAAAGAACTGGTACTGGAGGCCAGCCAGGCAATCAGGCCTTAGGCAATATATAGGAGTTTGGGAAGAAAGGACTCATATAGACACCTGAGTATGCATTCTCTCTCACCGCTATGCATGTTGACCATCATATACAAAATAGTAACTATTTCCAAAGCTTGCTTTCCTCGTAGGCAGAGAAGTGCTGACACTCTCCTAAATTGGGTCTCCATTGCCCTAGGATTGGGTAGGGTTGTGGATGCTGGTGGCCAGTAGTCAGTGCCTGCAACTGTGCTGGTCAGGGCTAGGGAAGTTGAGTGATGCGTTTTTTCCAGCTGCTTCTTTTCTGGCCCATGAGAACAATGGAAGGCAGCATGGCCTGGAAGATGAGATGTGGCCTCTTTGCCAGCACAGTTTAGAGCTGAACCTAAGGCTAATGCTCTGGGCCAACAGTCATTGACCTCTAAAACCAAGGCTTCCCTGAGTCAGGGAGCCTCAAATTCTGCAGTCTGCACTCCACACTCTTCACTGTTTGCTTATCTGATGGAGCTGTTCTCTTGGAAAGCTGTGTTATTCTTGTAATGCAAAGTGACAGAGAAAATAAAAACACCCAGCTGAGAAAAAGCCACAATGTTAATGTGAAACACAAACTTTCTGTTCATCTGAATCTCAGTTTATTTTAAAACAGAACCATAACAGCTCAGATCCTGAAGACTGGGAAGCACTGTTGCTACAGCTGTCCCACTCTCAGATCCTTCTCTGACTTGCCTTCTGGTCTTAATCCTTAGCACTTTTCCCAGGAAGGAATGTCAAGTCAAGGTGGTATGATGTCGGATTGCCCTCCCTGAATATGGCTTAAAGACCAAGTTGAGAGCAAATTCTTAAGTTTGCAGTAGGTGAACCAGAAACTAGTCACCATATGCTCCCCGCTAACAATGAAGTCCCTCTGGCTGAATAAAAGCTTGGCCTGAGTTTCCCAGGAGCTTTGTTCTGGATGAATCTGGCTTTTGTGTTCCATCTGAACCAAGTTTGGGGTCTAATCCCAAACTCTCACAGCTGGCATTGGGCGACATCTGTTTGGCATCTTCTATACCCTGTTTTCTTGGTGTTTGCCTGCATTTTTTGGAATTAGCTCTATTTTCTTATTTTTTTTTCTGGATGTTTTCTGAACAGTATTATTCATATAAGAATTTTAGTCATATAAAGCCCTAGGGAGAATCCTGCTATGTAGACTGCTTCCTGTCCTCGTTCCACCCCCAAACTGGAAAAACAGGAGCCCATAGTGGAAAACAAAGAGAAGCAGTCCAAGTATTAGAAGAAAAGCAGGAAATTGTCCCAGAGGAGAGGGTTTCATGAAGCAAGGATGCAACAATACCTCAAATTACACCTCTTTAAGAAGAAAGTTTAAAAAGTCCCCACTAGGTTAAGAATTAGTGACCTTAACTAAGTAGGGTTGTGATGGTAAACTCAGAATGCAATAAATTAAAAAGTGCATGAGAATGAAGAAAAAGGAGATACTGCCTTTTCAAGGTACTTGCTCGGGAGCACCAGTTCCTAACTTGGGGTGCACACTAGAATCCCCTGGAGAGGATTTAAAAAATATTGATGCCTGGGCTTCATCCCGGAGATTCTGGTTTAACTAGATTCAGGTCTTTGAGGGAGCATATTTTGTTTTATTTTATTTTTAAGATGAAAATCACTTGACCTATTGGTAGCCTAACTATAAGTAGCCAGGAGAAAGGGAGAAATTAAAAGTACAAAGGGAGTGGTTGGGTAGTGATGTCATGGGATGGCCAAAAAGGCAGCCGCTGGGATCCAAAGTTCAGGTGGTTGATCTTAGACCTGAAGAGGTGAATCAAGACCAAGGGGGCAAGGTGGCTTCCTTTGCCAATGAGTATTTTCATCTGGTGGTTTTTAGTTCATGACATTGGAGGCTAGGCTATTTTCTGAGAATCTTTTTTGACCAAAAGCAGAGGATCTGATGACATTTTTGGCTTGATTTGCCAACACAGCCTTACCTTGGGAGTGTAATAAGTGATATGGGGAAACGTCTTCCCTGGTCTTTAGTATGATCACAAATGCTTTGGTGATGGAATGGGGAAAGGGTGAATAATAAAAGCTTTCTGACAGTAAATGATGACTTGGGAAGGAAAGACTGGGCTTAATAAGACATACCTGAACCCTTCCATGAGAACTTCTAAAATTTTAGTGACAATTCATTTAAAGAGCGATTGGTCAGTCACCTTGAGTTGCTCATGGTGCGTTGTGCTGGAGAGGAAGAGATAAACCCAGGCTAGAACAAACCAGTGAGCTGGGAAAAATGAGACCCAAGAAAACAGAGATGCCCCTGGTGGAAAACCATAAAGACAGTGTGGAAAGTCAATCAGACAAAGTCTAGGAGAGAAAACAAGGCTGGCAGTGAGGAAGTGGGTGAGTTCCAGGCAACTCTTGTGGCCACTGGGTCTTTTCTGTGGTTCTGTCACTTCCTTTGTAAGTGGATGTGACGTGAGTCTTGAAGGGACAGATAAGAATACTTCTCACCGGGTTTTATCATTATTGGTTCACATCTGTCATATTCAGTACAATATGTATTTTTTAAAGAAATTAGGCTTGTTTTGTATAAAGATTAGATGTACACGATAAAAATATTAAGTAATATTAAATAGCATGAAATAAAAAGGAAGAGAATCCCTCTACCTCTACACTATGAATCTTGCTTCCCAGAGGTAACCACCATTAATACTTTTTGGGTAGGGATTCTTCTGTGTGCATGTAGGCATAGGAAAATGATCACCCTTGTAATACCAATTTTTAAGGCTAAAAACTAGATAAATACATAATACTGTGATAAATAAGAAAAAAATAAGGTGCTACAAATGTCTAACATAGCTGCCTGGGAAACTGACAAACTCAGTTTTAAATGGTGTGTGTAAGTGGTGAGGAAAATACGCTAAATGTATGAGTGGTACTGAGGAATAGTGAATGAGGAATCACTATTTTATAGTCATATTGTCTACAGGTGAAGTCATAGATAGTCATATTCTCTCCAGGTGAATCAAGAGGGATTATCACATTTTGCAGTAATAATTTTACTTGCTCTGAAGCACCGTTGAGAATGGATTGTTAAAGAGCTAATTGGTGAGCCTTTGCCTGTGAATGCTGTACTCATCAGGAACCAGCATGCACTTGCAGAAATAAATCAGGAATTAGGTTAGACTATCAGCGTTTTTTTTTTTTTTAAAGGATCTTTAGGTTGGTAGCTAAAGAAGAAATATAAATGGTGTCCCTGAAATTAATTGGGGACTTGAAATGTGATATCATGATATTCTTGTGGACAAGATGGAGGTATACATTCTAGATAGTATTGAAGTTGGAAGGACTTTTAGCCAACAGCAGTCAAGGAATGTTATAAACTAATCAACCTCAGCTGAAAGTGAGAGCAGCTCTATCCTAAGGTCTGTCTTATTATTTGCTTTATTTTGACTAATTTCTGGGAAAACATATACACTGTGTCTGATACATGGTAGATTATCAGTAAAAATACTTGCTGAATAATGTGATGTGAAAATGAATGCAGGAAAAAGTGATTGAAGGATAACATGAATCTGGAAGGAACAACTAGCTAATAATCTGGGTGATGCAATTAGGAAACAAACTAACAAACAAAAAATCTGTTGGGCAATGGCCCAGGTAGATCATCCACCTGCCGTGCAGTAGGTGAGAAGAATGAAAGTTCTCACCTGCTGCATTTCTTTCATTTGATTTGTTCTTTCATGCAAATCTCAGCTTCTGAAGCAGAGAGAGCAGGCTGGGTGGCTGCAAGTCCATTTCCTGAGCTCTTTTGTTCCCTGGCTGTATGCTGGTGCAACATTGCAATGAATTTGAAGGAAATTGCAGAGTTCCCCCACATCCATCCTGTCTTGTCTGGTACTCCCAGAGAGCAATCGTGGTTAGCCATTAAGACTTTATCAGCTTTCTACCGAACAGTCTCTTCAAGAAACTGCTAACTTCTTGTGGCACCCAGTTTGATGACTGTAGGAAGGAGTCTCCAGCCCCTTGGCCTCTGGGTGCATTCCTGGAAAGTCACTCTATCTCTTAGTTTTCCCTCCCCTCAATTTATTGTCAAACCATGCAAATGAGGCTGCCTTAACTATTTCTTGGACATCTTAAAATTAAAGTCTGCACATTAATAATTCGTTCAGCTTGTTGGTAAAAGTAGCATCAATATTATGAGATCATTGGTCTGGCCTGGGTTTGCTATTCAAGCCTTCATTTCCAGGAGCTAAGGATGCCCACCCTCCTCTTTTGAGTCCCACATCCATCCTCTCACATATTTATCCACTTCAATTAAGAGTGGGAAATTTGTTTAAGAGGAGACAGTCCTGGGGGACATGAAGGGATTTTTTTTTTTTTGTCAGGGAGGCAATGTAAGGTCTGAACTATATGGTCATCTTGTTGAGAGCAGAGTCTCTGCTTGCTTCATTCTCCATCCTTTATATTCTTGTTACTGAAAGTGTAGTTCACCTCACCTGGGAGCTTGTTGGAATTGCAGAATCTCTCTGCTGAATCAGACTCTGCAGTTTAATAAGATCCCAGTGATGGTGATTTGCATGCACATTAACCTTTAGCAGCATGGGTCTGTATTACCCAACAAAGCATGGTGAAGGAGGAAGTAGGCAGCTAACATTTATTGTGTGAGATGGCAGGAGAGAGAGGAAAGGAAGGGAAGAAAAAGGAAGGGGAAGGGAGGGTAGGGGTGAGGAGGAGAGGGGAGGGGAGAGGAGAAGGCAGGGAAGGCGGGGAGGAGGGGATGGGGAGGGAATGAAGTAATATAAATTCACATGGGGAGAAAACAGTCTGAATTTGTGACAAGTATGACATAAAATTTTACTTAGTTTGCATATGGTAACACAAACCCATCGTTACAACTTTCTACTTTAGTAATAAAGTGAATATTGTGCACCTTAGGAGAAATTACTCACATATTTACATTTTACTTTCTTGCCTTGGAAAGGTATTTTTAAAATAGGTTAAATATGTCCATGGTTCTTTGGTCAATATTTTAGAAAATGGATCATAAATAGAAAAATGAATTACTCCTTAGTTCAGGACACTTTATTAAAAAATCCAAGTTGGGCCAGGCACTGTGGCTCATGCCTATAATCCCAGCACTTCTGGAGGCTGAGGTGGGAAGATTGCTTGAGGTCAGGAGTTAAATACCAGACTGGGAAATATTTTGTAGAGACCCTATCTCTACAAAATAAATAAATAAACAAACAAATAAACAAATAAACAAATAAATAAGTAAATAAATAAAATAAGAATTAGCCAGGCATGGTGGTGTGAGCCTATAGTCCTAGCTACTTGGGAGGCTGAAGTGGGAGGATCATTTGAGCCCAGGAGTTTGAGGTTACAGTGAGCTATGATTGGGCCACCGTAGTCTAGCCTGGGTAATAGAGTGAGACCGTGTATGTTAAAAAAAAATCAAATTGTGGAAAACAATTGATCCATTCACAGAGTAAGCATGTTTCAACTAATATACAGTTGCTCTCATGAAGCTCATGGTCTAGGGTAGGGAAACAAATCTATAAACACTGTTCCCCCAAACAACATATTACACTTACTATATTATATGCTATTAAAAGTAGGTACAGAAAGACAATTTGCCTTTGCCAAGAGTGGGGAAGGGACTGGAGAGGATACCCCAGAGGATATAATGGCTGAGGTGCATCTTGAGGACTAGATTGGAGTTTGCCGGGTATTCAATCACAAGACAGCAGTGTGTGCTAAGGTCATAGAGAGGACAACATGTCTTAGGGACTGAGGTGTGTGGTGTGGCTGAAACTCAGGCTTTGGGAAGCAAGAGGGGTGAAGGGACATGAGGTTGGTGAAGTGAACAGCAGCTAGATCAGAAGGGCCCCGAATGCTGGTCTAGGCCGATGATTTCTTCCTGAAAGGAAGGTTTGGATCAATATCTTCATTTTAGAAAGATAATTTGAGAGGTTATGTGTGTGAAGGATAGATAAGGGTGGTAATGGCAGGAGGAGGAGAGAGGGTGATGGTGAAGGCAGGTGGCAATACTGGAGTGAGGAAGCCCATTGAACTGGGCTGTTGCGTTATTAAAATAAGACTACATGGTCATGAGAGATTGACTTCAGGCAGTGACCAACCATAAAGCTAGAAAGAGCCATGAACATTTTAGAGACATTCAGGAAGGATTCAGCTTTATTATCCTGTGACTGCCTTATTTGTTGACAAAAGTTCTCCAATGATCAAAACCCCATTCCTGAAATTTTTGGCACTGGCTGTAGAAAGAACAGGAACATTAGAAAGCCCAGAAGCTGTTTTCTTTCATTACTATGTTTTGTTTTGCTTCTTAAGTAACTCTTGCCATTCTGTGAAGCTTTGCAGAAAATCCCAAGTATCTTTTACCACCAGGATAAACTTTTTTCTATAGCCTAAGTTTAATAATTCACAGTTGTGAACACATTTAAAGAGTGAATTCCCAGTCAGCATGTTCATTGTGAATTGACATAGTTTCTTTAAAGGCACATCGTGGGTAGTGCACTACATGGAGAAAGAAATACAGGTAGGGAGTTGAGAAGGGAGGCTTGTTGAATATTTTAAAGAGTTGACGGGACCCCAAAAGCCTACTTTGCTAAATCTGAACATTAAACTCAAAAGCAATGTCGCTTGGCTTCCTGGGAAGCATGTGTCCTGGAGGGTGGGGATTGGGACGGTGCTGTCAATTCTTCCATTTGCATTTTCTCCTGACTCTTCACCTCCAATCTTTTTGTATTCAGAAATGCAACCTGGCTCATCTTTATCCTCCCAGTACTCCAGGGTTTCTAAATTGAGGATCCATAGTTCTCTGCAGAGTCTTGGAATATTTTGAAATTGAATGCAGATTCCATGTGTACATATGTAGCTTTTTGACATTTTCTTGACAGAGAGTCCTTAACATTACATGAGATTCTCAAAGGCATCTATTATGTAGCAAGGGAAAGAATCATTGCTCTACACATTGTGGCCTGTCCCCAGCCCTGAGCAAGTACATCATCTCCATCTTTGTCAGGATGAATTCCAAAACCCTCTTTCCAGCTAATGCTATTCTAGCGAGCTCCTAACCATTGTCTCCACTGCCTGTTTGGCAGTTAGAGACACACAGCAATGAGCACACCCAAAACCTGAGCTTGTTACCTTCCTCCTCAATCTTGTGCTCCTCCTTTGCACACGTGGAGTAAAATCCCCTTTATTTGTGTTTTTACCATCTGCAGTCAACCTGTCATTAATTCTTGATAACATTACCTCTGTTTTTGAAATTTACTCCCTTTTCTTGATTCTCTGTTACTTAGAGAACACATCCAATCTACAGGATGTAAGAGAGCCCATTAATAAGTGATTCTAGCCTTATCTCCTATCATCATGCCAACTCAGACTCCAAATGCACTATGTATATTGTTCTTCCTCTCTCTGACTTTGTGCAAGCTGTTCCCTCTACCTGCAAAGATCTTTTCTTTATCAGATGCTTGATAATCACATCTGTGAGACTCCATTCAACTATGACGTCTTGATGTCTTCTTGACAATTCAAGCTACTCCTCTCCTCCATGTGTATACAATGTTTTTGGCATAGTACTTAATTCAGTGAGTTTATTTCTCTGTTTCTGTACCCATCTCTCCAGCTGGGTACTGTGCACCTTAAAAGAGGAGACTATGGTTTACATACTGTTGATTCTGTAATGCCTAGTGCAGGAGGACTTGGCACTCTGTGGCTGTCAAATAACCATGTGCTTTGACTTTTATAAACCTCAATATTACTCTCTGTAAGCATCCTTTAAACTTACCTGACTAACAAAATACAAGTCTCCTGAGATAAAGGACTCATAGGGTCTTAGTTTGGACAGTGACATTTACTTGAGTTAGAATATTGAATAGAACATTTTGCAACAAGACTTTTTTCTTGGTTCTGCACCAATAACCAGTGGCCATTTTGTATTTGTTTGCCAATTATTTCTTATCAGAAGTCACCAGTTCTTTGGCATATTCACCAAGGATTTATTAAACTTCTACTAGGTGCCAGCATCTGTATGTATTCTGTAAGTGCAGGGATAAACAAAATCGTTAGGGTACTGTCCTTATGAGCTTACATTCTAGTTGTGGCTCTCCTGTCTTCATTTTACCATTTGCTTCCAAGTTTTAATTATGTAAGCATTTATGCCTGAAAAAAAATTTAGCCTTGGTGTGTATGTGTCTCTGTGTGTGTGTATGTGTGTGTGTGTGTGTGCGTGTGTGTCTCCTGAATATATATATACATTTAGGGGAGAGGAGGGCATCCTACCCTTAGGTGTTCTATTACAGTTAAAATAAAGGTAGTCCTAAGCTATAATTACAGGATCAATTATGATGATTATTAAGAGTTACCAAAGATTCCATTGATTATACACTTAATTTCTTCCTATTATTCTGCTAGGCATTCATTTGCATTTCCTCTATAATCTTAGGAGGCCTGTGAGATAGATGCAATTATCATTATTATGATGCATATTTTATAGATGAGAAAACTGAGGAAGAGATAAAACTACTTGGTTAAAAACAAAGGTAAATATAATTCCGGAGCCAGTTTTCTTAACCTGTTCTCTTTAACTGAGAATCCAAATACCAAGAAGTTATTTAGAATAACCAAGTCACACCAGCCATAACTACTCTTCATATCTATTCACAATCAAAATATACAGGAAGAGTATTTTGAGGCAGCCCATCACACAGAAACCATTATGGCTTGAATTCTGATTTCAGTTCTTCCTAGGGAAGCTTCAGAAGACAAGAAACATGCCTTCAATTTCTTCAGTGTTCTTCCACAATACCTTAAAAATCTGAAGTAAAAGCTGCAGAAAAAATGAGTTTGTTTGTTTATGTGAGTTTTCCCAAGTACAACTGTGGGAGGTGAAGGAATGGGTGATTCAGTGGACAACTCTACACCGTCTTTCTTTAGAAAAGTGAAGTTGAAGTCATGGAGGATAAGATGGGATTCACCAGAATGTGAATCAACCACAAGGCCCATGATTGTGTTTTACTCATCACCCCTGGGCAGTAAGTGCTCATTGAAAGTATCCACAATTGGAGAATCAAGAATATAAATTATACCAACAATTGTATCAACAGCTAAATATTTATTAAATATTTACTATTACAGTGTGCTAAGTGCTTTGCATGTTTTCTCCTTAAATTCTTTCAACAATCTCATGAAACAAACACTATTATGAACCCCTTTTATACATTAGGAACATGAGGTTCAGGATAAGTTATTTGTTCAAGGTAATACCAAGCTGTGATTTAAACTGAGGAAATCTATATCCAGGCTCTTAACCAGGGTGTTGAACCATTTCCCCATTTATGGGAGAAATGAGGTATGATTGGGTATGGTCACTGAAGATGGAGGTAATTTCTGAGAGGAAGGAGAGGAGAGTGCAGAAGAAAGCAGGTTCTAAAATCAGTCTGCCAGGTAAATAGGAGCCTTTCAGTAGAAAGTTTCTTACCATATCTAAGGCTCAGTCTTATAACAAAGAGTTGCAAGGAGTAAATGAGATAATTCATGTAGAACCCTCAGTGGAACATGGTAAACACTTAAATGTTTATTATTACTATTATTATTATTAGATATTTGAATGTAGTTCCTCTTTATGCTGAACCAGCCTATGCTCAAGAATAATATTAAATGACACAAATTCTAGAGTTACTCAGAGTCATGGATAACAATGTCCAGTTCACAAAACAGCTTATTAAAATGCCCATAACTTCCAAAGTTCTCCCATACCTTCTAATCCTTTGCTATGTTAATGAGTTGTAATAACCTTTAAAAGAAAACCTTTTAACATATTTTCTGTTTATCTCAAATATTTCCTTCCTTTGTCCTCAAGTTTGGACAGTAATTGGGAAAAAAATTCTATTTTCCTTTCTTTCCCTGATCCTACTCAAGTTGAGCAGGCCCTGGCTCCGTGCCCACCCACCTTTATTCCAGATGTTACCCTGGCGAACATCTAAGTCTGTAACCAGGCAACCATTGGGAAGAGGGCCCTCCTGGCTCTGGGCCTAGAAACAAAAGAAAAACAAATAGGAGGATGTCTTGAGTCTTCTACTTACTTTGGTTTTCCAATCTCATTTCCCCCAAACTTTTATTATTTTTGTAATGGAAACTGGGGGTGGGTATCTGGGCTGTCTGTTCACACACCAAATGTCCGGTCTATTATGGAGCAGGGCTCTGGCTGGATTTGATCCCATTGATCCTGATTTGGGACTATGACTGCCAAGGAAAACATTCTTACTCCCCCTCTCACCATGTTGGAAAGGAAAGCATTGACCATGTGGCCATGCAGTGATGAAGTTTGGGGCCCAGCTGAGACAGGGCTCTCAGGCAACTGAATAGCTTCATGCAGATAAGATTAAGCATACCAAATGAAATTTCTGTGGCCAGTTAGACATCCCAAAACATCTCTTCAGTGCACATCCCTCTTGCCCTCTTTGCCTCCTGCCTAGACTCTTGTTAGTTGTTGCTGTGGTTTCTTTGTAACTGCATGGCCTAGAACTCTAATCCTGTCTTCCTGATTCTGTTGGAGAAGTCATCTTAGACATAATAGCATGACCCAATTTAAACCCATTCAGTGGCTCTTCTTAGCCTAGAGCCTAATTTCCCAAAGTCTGGAATTTTGTCGTTGAGAAGCATAATTTATTCATTCAACACTTACTTCCTGAGTACTTATCTTATGCCAGGTATTGCCATTCTTCTAGGTACTGTGGATAGACCTTGTAATCAAAATACAGAAAACCCTCACACACCTGAAGCTTGTATTCTGGAGGCGAAGGGTGAAAATAAATTAACAATTAAAAAATACAGTATGTTGGATAGTGGTAAGTGTTATGGAAAGCAATAAAGCAAGGAGAGAGGATGCAGGTACAAGGGTTGGGGGAGTCTGTGAAAATTTCCTGAGAAGGTGATAGCTGAGAAGAGAAAAGTAGTTGGTGACAGACCTAACCAAGTAGGGGATATCTGGGGGAGAATATTCCAGGTAGAGGGAAGAGTAAGGGCAGAGGCCCGGATGTGGGAGCAGGCCCGATCTATTTGAGTTAGAACAAGATGTCCAATGTGGCTGGAGTAGAATGATACAAGGAAAGAGTAAGGAGAGATGAGTTTAGAATAGTGGCAAAAGGACATAGTTTATAGATTCTTTAGAACATTATGTGGACTTTGCTTGTCACATGCAGTGCAGTGAGAATCCATAGAAGAGTTTTAGGTTTTAAGAAGAGCAGTCTTATGATCTAATTTACTTCTAGAAGGATCGTTCAGGCTCCTATAGAAAATTTATTGTAGACAGGCAAGGGTTAAAGCGGGGATATTTGTTAGGCATCTATTGCAATAGTGTGGCAAAATAATGGGGGATTTCGCCAGAATTAGAAGTTTTTGCCAGCGTCTCCTCTTTGATGATTTTCTCCAAACAGACATCTATTTTCTGGCTGAATTTCTCTGGTCACAGGAAACTTGCTCCCTACTGTACTTCTTTGGGTATGCTCAGATCTTTAGTTATTCCTTTTACTGAGACAGAGTTTGTCTTCTATAGGTTTCTTTCCTTCATCATTTTGGTCCTACCCCTTAAGTTAATTAAAAACAAATCTTTTTCCTCTCCTTCGTGACCATGTCATCTTAGGCCCCTCTTCTCCAGAATCAGTATCTCCAGTCCTTGACTCATTCATTGCTTACCATTGTCCCAGCCACACCTCTCCATCCTGAGCACCCTCCTGTGAAGGCTTTAGCTGAGAGAGTGGTATCTTTGCCAACTTGGAAGTCAGGGGCTACAGAAGAGCAAAGGCTATGTAGTCTGGATCTTTACCCTTCAGTAACACTTAGTCACAGAGGTCAGAAGGGTGACTGACCTCTGTGCTCCAGCTGATTATTATTATTTTATTATTAGTGGGGTCTACTTCATTTCCACCACCTGTTTTTCTGGGGCATGGTAAGAGTTAACTTCTAAACAAACTCACACTACTTTGCAAGCAACAGCAAACACCCAGTGTAATACTGTCCTTATAAAATATGTCTTTCCATAACGTGATCCAAAGCATACAGAATATTTTTACTCCAGCATTTCCTGCCATTAATGTTTCCCTTTTGCAATCTTCAGATAGTGTTATGAGTGAGTTGTGTGTTATAAAAAGCTACATAAACACTCTCACCTTGTAATCTACTGTAATGGCATTAGTAAGGCAGCTGTGGGTTTCATTCTTCTTTTTCTTCTTTCCTAAGTGTAACAAACACAAAATTTTTATACCTTTCAGCAGTAGAGGAGAAAAATGTCTCTTAAGAATGAGGTGTAAGGTAGAGAATGCTGTATTGAGGCGGTACTGCCACTCTGACAGCAACTGAGTATACGAAGTTTGGCAAAATTCCCATCCCAATTGGGGAGCTACCAAGTCATCACACGTGCATTTCTGTTGGAATCATTTTATTTCTACCCTAAATGATAATAGAACATATGTATTTGGGGATAGCATAGATGAAAGCCATTTCTTCCTTGTAAGTTATCACTGAGGGATTGTACTCAACAAAGAAGTACAAATGCATTTTAGATCTACAATCATTTATCAATTATCAAACACCTATCAAAACCATAGGGTAGGCTCTATACTATGTTGGAAGAATAAAAATATGACTCGAACAGGCCCTTGACCTTGGTGGACTTTAAGTGAGGGAGAAATAAATTATCCCAGATATTTGCAATGATAGAAGGAGATGCAAAGCTAAGATGGGTAAAGAAGAAGTAGTAATTAACACCTTGAAGATTATTTAGCAGTTCTCCAAGAATATAAGTAGAAAACATACACAAGAGCTCTAGGGATACAGAAACAGCATGAAGGTAGTGTTAAACAGGCCTAATCCTGGTTTCTGGAGTCTGCTCTTTGGCAGGGACTTCTGTGTTCCACTCAATTGTCTGTTTTCCTTTTCTTCCTTAAGGAAAAAAAAAATCTCAGTTTTATTTAGAATAACACTGACCACTAGAAGTTGACATTTTCCAAATTCCTTTGCATTTTGGTGTGGTCATGTGTCTAATTATTGCCTGAAGAGATGTGAGCAAAAAGGTGATATGGAGGATTCTTAAAGAGGTGACAGAGCTGGGAAGGGCCTCTATGCTGCTTCTTTCCTGCTCTCTGGAATGAAGATGGTCAGAACTGAAGCCCTGGCAGCCATTCTTGAGATGAGAGGCCACATGCTAAGGATAGTAGAGACTAAACATAGAAGTGTAGGGTTCCTGATAGGTTTGTGGTATAGTTACAACAGGCCTGTATTTCTCACCTATGAAATTCTTTTACCTGAGAGAGAAATGATCTTCAATCTCATATATGTCATTTTACCTTCAGTCTTTGTGTCTAGCAGTGAGCAAACTCCCAACTAATATGTTCTACTTATACAGAGCATGAGGACCTTCACACGGGCATCCAATACACATACTTTCTCCTCTGCTCACCATCTCGCCTAATGGGAAAATGCCTAATGTGGAACTGAAGAAAGCTTAGAATGATTAAAAAGACGAAAGCATTTTAAGGGAGGAGAGAGGGCATTTGAAAGGGAAATTTCAGGAGGATAATCCTTTTATTTTTGTGAAATATCTTTTTCAAGTGAGAACTGAAGAATAGTCTTGACAAGTTTAGAGAAGATGTAAAACAATTCATATTGCCCCTTTCTTGATGAGTCACTTGGGGTGCCACCAAGGTCACATGGAAAGATTTTGTAAGGGTTAGAATCAGTCCATTTTTAAGACTAGCTAATCTTGGGCAATAGACAATAGAGGTGGCCTGATTATAGGGCAAGGCGTGGAAAACTAGAGAGAAACTTAATGGATGACAGAGTCATTCAGATGTCATTCATTATATTTAGGCTCTTATGAAGGTCAGATGGACCAGGAGGGTCTGATATCCTGGAAGATATCAGTTTGGTATTGCAACACTAAGTAAAAAGTAAGTTTCATAAGAGGGTGGCCAGAAAATGAGCTCTGGGTTCAAGTGTTAGGGAGTAACGGTTAAAAATGATGTACACTTCTGAAGAATGGACTCACATTTAGGTAGCTGAAATTTTATGAAAGAGGAGTCTTAAGTTTGGCAGGCTTGAGGATAGCCAATGTTTAAATAGAGTACACGTAAAAAATGATTTAAGAGAGATTATCAGGTACCAGCTCCTCATTCAGACAGCTTTAGTCAGAAGTAGTGTGGCCTGAGGATAGGTTGTTGTTTCTACCTGACTCATTAACTTATTTAATAACTTTATCAGGTATACATTTTATCCATTGCTAAAGACACAATGCAAAGATGCCAAGATTAAGAACCTGCAAGAGGGTCATGTTGCTGAGAACCTGAAAGAGGGTCGTGCTGCTCAGACAGTGCATAAGGATGCTCCAGCAGACCTCCCAATGTGAAATGAGAGTGTCAAGCCATCTTTAAAAAGGTGAAAACCTCTAGGACTAAAAAAAAAGGACTTGTACAAGAATTTTCATAATAGCTTATTTGTGAAAGCCCAAAACATGATAGGCAAGGTGTCCATCAGTATAAACCTGATAAACAATCTATGGGATGTCCCTACAAGGAAAGCTACTCAGCAGTAAAAGACTAGAACTATTGCTACGTGCACCAACAAGGATCAATCTTGAAAACTATGCTTAGTGAAAGAAGCTCTGCCTGTGTTCTTTCCTGGTCAGTCTCTACCTTGACACCACCAGAGGCAATAACTGTCTGTGTCCTTCATTCAGCATGATGTTTTTGAGATTTATCCGTGCTAATACTCTATGACTACATGCTTGAGTAGTGTATTATTTTTGTATTCCTGAGTGGTACTGTATCACATAAATAATCCAGAGATAGTTTATTAATTCTTCTATTGATGGACATCTAGGCTATTTCAAGTGTTTTGCTATTATGAATAAACCTGCAATGAACATTATTGTGTAAGTCTTTTTGTGGACATATGTTTTCATTTACCTTAGGTAAATATCTAAGAGACCTTCGGGCATAGGACAAGTCATATTTAATCCTGTAAGAAACCACTAGTCCTTCCTCAAATGGTGTACCATTTTACTTCATTTTTTATTTAGTTTTTGGTGAGTATCCATTCTCTTAATCACTTATCCTTTGAGTTACAAACAATCCAATTACACTGTTATTTTAAAATGTACAAATAAGTTATTATTGACTATAGTCACCCAATTGTACTATCAAATAGTAGGTCTTACTCATTTTTTCTATATTTTATACCCATTAATTATCTCCATTTACCCCTAAGCCCCCCTGTGCCTTTCCCAGACTCAAGTAACTATCCGTATACTCTCTATGTTCATGAGTTTAATTGTTTTGATTTTTAGATCCCACAAATAAGTGAGAACATGAAATATTTATCTTTCCATGCCTGGCTTATTTCACTTAATATAATGCTTTCCAGTACCATCCATGTTGTTGCAGATGACTGAATCTCATTATTTTTTATTGCTGAATAGTACTCCATTGTGTATATGTACCACCCTTTTTTTTAATCCGTTCATCTGTTGATAGACACTTAGGTTGCTTCCAAATGTTAACTATTGTAAACAGTGCTGCAGCACACATAAGAGGGCAGATATCTCTTTGATATGCTTATTTCCTTTCTTTTGGATATATACCCAGCACTGGGATTCCTGGACCATATGGTAGTTATATTTTCAGTTTTTTGAGGAACCTTCAAACTATTCTCCATAATGGTTGTACTAGTTTACATTCCCACCACCAGTGTACAAAGGTTTCCTTTTCTCCACATCCTCACCAGCATTTGTTATTGCCTCTCTTTCCAATATAAGCCGTTTTAACTGGGGTGATATAATATCTCATTGGAATTTTGATTAGCATTTCTCTGATGATCAATGATGTTGAGCAACTTTCCATATGCCTGTTTGCCATTTGTATGTCTTCTTTTGAGAAATGTATATTCAAATATTTTGCCCACATTTTTTCTTATAGAGTGGTTTGAGCTCCTTATATACCCATTGTGGAGAATACTATTCTTAAATGTATGCATTAAAACACATAGATTTATAAAGAAAAAGCAGCTATCTTGAAAAATATCCAAGTATTTTAAATACTTGAAATACAGAATTGTGTATGCTTTTCTATCAACATCAAATGACAAGATGTAGCATGAGACCTATTAATTTTACAGGTTTGAAGCTCTAAGGAGCAGTCATAGAATTTCAATACAGTTGACATAACTGCATTGATATGAAACTCTCTGTGGTATCTATTGGTGACCAAGCGAAAGCTATTGCTACCACAACTCTGTTATTCCTAATAGAACGAAACACTAAATTTCAGATAGGAGTTAGTAAAAATGAAGTTGGACTTTTTTTCACTGAAATTTACAAACCCAAGGACTCTGGTGCATAGTATTTAAAAACATTTATCAGAGAGGATTATAAAAATAGGAACTCTTGGTTTCTATCTAATTCTGAAATTCTAGGCTGTTTGAAGCAGCCAACTCTAAGATAAAGGCATCGAGTGACTTGGACAGAAAAGATGGCTCAGGGGCAAATATCAAGGAAGAAGGTTGTTCCCAGAAGGCAGACAGATGGCAAGGCAGAAAGAGGCAGGACTAAGGGAAGATGGAAGCAGCAACAGCAGAGATGATGAAGGAGACAAATCTCATGCTCTAACATAGTGGTTTGCCACCATGTCTGTTCTTTAGAATTATCTGACAATTTTGAAAAATGAAAATAAAGTGTCTTGGTTTTACTCCTAGAGATTTGATCCAATAATGTTTGTGGGGCCTGGAAATTAGCATTTTAAAAAAAGTCATTGGTAGCTTAAAAGAACATTGGTGGCTGAGAACCATTACTGTAAATAGGAAGTTTGTGCTATGGTGCAACTGACATGTTTGGGCACGAGGAACAAAACTGGTGGAACAGAAGGTTAGTGGAGTCAAGGCTGGGAAGCAGATGGGTGATAGGGATGGAGCCAGCAAGAAACTGGGAGACAGGATAGGAGGATGTGCGAGGCATGAGGCTTATGCACTGTCAGGCAGGATTCTTCATAGCCTTAGGCAGCATTCAATCTAGCTGGGCACTCAAGGGAGGGGCTGCTATTATCTTGTGTTATTTGTATGAATAGTGGTATGAGCTTTACAACAATTCTAGGAGGTCAGGATAGCGTGTGAGTGCCAATGGCTCACAGGTTCCCAGAGGCACTGGGGCAGAGACAAAATTGATCACAATTTCAGCCCATGCGAGAAACACTTCCATAAATCACTTGGTAGATGATGAAAACAAATAATACCTTCCATGATGCCTTCACTCGTCTCTGAGTTGTCTATATGTTGGGTTCACGTGACAGCAGGTTGAAGGTGACATGAGTTCAGATTAAGCCAGACACTATTATACATGTCTATGACTGAACAGCTCTTTCTCTGTTCTTGTATTCACATTTCAATTGGTCTTCTTGTTCACTTCTCAAAATATTGTAGTAATGTAGCAGAAATTAAAAGAGCTTAACATATACTTGAACTCAGTCTGCTATGTTGAAATGAGATGGCAGCTGATGGAGATTTTAAATAGACAGAGCTTTCATCTCTCCTTTCCTCATTTATACTCAGTGCCAGGTGCTAATAACGCCAGTGTTCAGAAGCATCCAGTTTCCAATAGTGGTATCTAGATTTTTGTCTTCTTGTTCTGTGTCTTAGTTTTGTTTTTTTTTTTTAATTGTTGCTGTTGTTATTGTTGTTTGCCTGAATGTTTTTGTAGAGACCAAAGGCATCTCTGCCGACTAAACTCAATAAAAACATACCCCCATGACACCAGATTGGCCTCTGAACATTGAAGCAGATTAAACATTTTGCTACACTCTCTTAAATAGCTTAAGGTCAATGGCATGCATATATGTTCAGTTGGTCCTATCTTCTATAATATTTAATTATATTATTACAAATATAATAAATATTATAATATTTAATTATAGAAGATAGGGCCAACTGAACATATATTCTAATATAATTTGGTTTGTATAGGGAAACTTAGAGATAAATGAAGATAATATAAAATAATGATAGAATGTTTTGTAATAAACAGATCAGAAAAGGTCTACATATGAGAACATTATTCTCAAAACAGTCTTCCTGAGAAACTATTTATATAAGACTGCCATTGTTCAATAGACGCCTGGAACTCCTTTCTAGGAACTGCCTCTGGAGCTATTTGGTTGGTTATAAATTGGGCGCAGGAGGCATATGGGGCCTACCATGTGTGCTTTCTTGGATTCACATGGCCATATCTGCCTGCCAAGCTCCCAGATGCTTGCTTGGTAGGAAGCTCCAGCTGCCACCATCGATGGCAGTGCTATCAGCCTCCGCCTCCCCAGGAATAAGGGTGGGGCTCTTATAAGACTTCAACTGAGCCTTCCACAGTGAGAGCCTCGGGCCAACAGAACCAATACGACAGAGACTATGTCTTCTCTCTCCACTTCCAGGCCGAGATGCAGTCTCCACCATTGAGCATAGGAGTTTGCTTTCTCTACATCCAGAGGGACTAGGTGACACAACTCTGGGGTATGGGAGTGTTACTGCCTCATGGGAAAAACTTAACTAAAAAGACACAGGAGACAGGAGGGAGTAACAGATAATTCCAGATCCCATCTTTCTCTGTTGGACTGTTCCAAGATGTGGCCATTCTTTATGGCATGTCTAGGAAAACCCTGTATTTATCAGCCATCAGATATGTTTTCTTATAAAGTGGTGGCCAGTTTATTAAAGTATGAATACCATGTCTTTGCCTTTATTCCTTGCCCTTCCCTTATCCCTTTGCACTTACTGTCTTGTGATTGCACCTCCCAAACATTAGCACATAAACTTTATGTTAGGTTGTTTTCCAGGGGGCCTGGTCTAAGACTCTAGACTACTGAATTCTCTTATTTATAAGACTCACTCAACTCAAAGAACAAAATTTCCTCGGCATTGAAGAGAGCAAGGAGAATATGCCAGATATGCTAAAATAAAAGTCCACAGTGTAGTTTCCTAATCGAAACAGTACTGAAAGCAAGATTTGTCCATCTCATGTGTTGGAAAGAAGACCACATAATTTTGGAGTTGCATGCTCTGATCTGTTTATTTACAACAAACAAACAAAGATACAAATAGTCTGCAAATTTTTATCTAAAACAATCTCTCATTTTCTTATTCTGTTTGCCCAATTTTTCTTTATAGCTCTTATGAATATCTGATATTGTATTATCTTATCTCTCTTTTTCTCTTACTCATTTACTAGAATAAAAATCCATGTATGTAGAGGTCTTATCTGTCATGTTTACAGATGAATTCCTAGCATCTTGAACAGAAGACCTACCATCTTTGAATGGCAAGGTCAGAAGAAATTTAAAATATTTATCTTGGCTGGGCACGATGGCTAATGCCTGTAATCCTAGCATTTTGGGAGGCCGAGATGGGTGGATCACTTGAGGTCAGGAGTTCGAAACCAGCTTGGCCATCATGGTGAAACCCCATCTCTATCAAAAATACAAAAAACTTATCTGGGCATGGTGGTGCGTGCCTGTAATCCCAGCTACTTGGGAGGCTGAGGAAGGAGAATTGCTTGAACCCGGGAGGCGGAGGTTGCAGTGAGCCGAGATCGTGCCACCGCACTCCAGCCTGGATGACAGAGTGAGACTCCATCTCAAAAAAAAAATTATCTGGGCCGGGCGCGGTGGCTCACGCCTGTAATCCCAGCACTTTGGGAGGCCGAGGTGGGCGGATCACGAGGTCAGGAGATCGAGACCATCCTGGCTAACACGGTGAAACCCCGTCTCTACTAAAAATACAAAAAATTAGCCGGGCGTGGTGGCGGGCGCCTGTTGTCCCAGCTACTCGGGAGGCTGAGGCAGGAGAATGGCGGGAACCCGGGAGGCGGAGCTTGCAGTGAGCCGAGATCGCGCCACTGCACTCCAGCCTGGGCGACAGAGCAAGACTCTGTCTCAAAAAAAAAAAAAAAAAAAAAAAATTATCTTAAGCATTCATTTATTGATTGATTTATTGATTCATGGATTTAATAGACATTTATTGAATACTCATGCAAGCAGACACGTTTCCTAAAATTCCTTCTATAGTAACACTACAAAAGTGTCTGGATATATTCTTTGCAAATATTTCCTGTGACTGAGAGCTCACTAACCCGAACAGTATGATGTTCTGGTTTCAAGCAGAGTTGATATTTAGTTAATGTGCACCTAAAAAAATGAACTAGTTGGTAATATAGTGAAATGCTTTCAGGTAAATAAATAGCAAACTAGTAACTGTGAGAAACTATATAATTAATTTCTAATATAATTTCTAATATGCACTCCTTGGTTCAAGTTATTGTCAAATAGGCATCACAATGACAATAATTAAATAGATTTTCTGACATAGAGTAATTTGACTGAGTATGGATATTATTGAATAAAACAGTATCTCAGACCATGTTACAAGGGTTAGAAAACTTTGAAAGTAATTATTAGTTCAGCAGAAGCTGCAAGAGGCTTCTACACCATGAATAGCCTAATTTTGATAAATAGAACTTGTCTATTTAATGATCCTAAATGTATCTAATGATGTCATGACAGTAGTGGCCACAACAGTATCAGTTCCTGACAGCAGTGTGGACACAGGTTCTGAGAACCCCATACAACAGCTGACTAGATAATGTGACATTGGTGTGAGGATGTGTGACCCAGACCACTGCTTTAGAGTGACCCAGAGTTGGCTGTGAAATTGCAAGGAGGCATCAAGGGGCAGGCACTCCAGATCCTGAGTCATGTGGAAAGTGTTGGGTCATGTGGAAAGTGCTGACATCCAGGAGTGGGCCTGGGTGTACCACGAGGTCAGTACTCAGCTGCCCTCTGGATGCAATAAAGCCTGAACATCAATAACCTAATGATTCTTGACTTCATGGGAGTCAGTGGACCTGCTTTACACCATTTCTATGTCAAACCATGGCTCACATAGGGACGTCATTTAATTAGAGACCCATATCCAAAAAAAGACCACTCCAGAAATTTTTAAAAATTAACATGTGATTTGGAAATTGTTCTAATGTTTCCTAAATGTTGAACATCATGACTTGTATGAATGATTATGATGTTCAGTTAGAAGAGTACTAAAAATTCTACCTATGCTTTTGTCAGTGTTGTAATTTCAGTAATACTTTTTATTACTATGGCAATGCTTTTTAAAGTTGTTTAAGACTCATAATAAGTTGCAAAAATAGTGCAAAATTCCTGTGTACCCTTTACTCACCTTCCTCCATTAATAATATCACACATAACCACAGTACAGTGTCAAAATGAGGAAATTAACATAGCATCATACTGTTAAGTTGATTACAGAACTTGTCCAGATTTTACCAGGACTTACGTGTACTCTTGTGTGTACATGTATGCATGTGTGTGTGGTTTACCTCTATTTTTAAGGACTGTCTTTCTTTACAATCTCTATGCCAAGGTCATGGAGTTTTAGCAATTGCTAGGCAGAAGTGGAGCTATACATGACTGCACCCCCACATACTCACATTCCTTTCATTTAAGAATATTCATCCCATATGGAGAAATAGACCATGTTTATTAATCACTCCAGAAAGTATGTAATTTCATTAGATCAAGCTCTGTTTCTGGGCATTG
This sequence comes from Hylobates moloch, assembly GCF_009828535.3. Lineage (NCBI taxonomy): Eukaryota > Metazoa > Chordata > Mammalia > Primates > Hylobatidae > Hylobates > Hylobates moloch. The sequence continues at coordinate 21,026,893 of NW_026652296.1, read as the reverse complement.
ACTCATTAGAGAGAACAGCTCCCCAGCGACCCAGAACCCCTATGACACGGTCTGTGGAGACCATACTTTGGGGCCAGCTGCTCGAATGCACTGCTGGAATCCCAGGCAGAAATGTGTAATGGCATGCCAAGGGTTGCTGAGCTGTCATAGTCCAAGTAGGGTTATTTGTGGCTTCCAAAGAGATGCTGTAACCTTTTATGGTATCCACAAATCTCAGGCTTCAAGAGTCAGGGAGAAAATGCAACCATGCTGTTTGACCGAGCTAACTCTTTCCCCACCTTGCCCCTCTCCCACTCCCCCCACCACTCTACCCCCAACCCTGAGTAGTCTGCATAGCTGTCCCAGGGCAAAGAACATGGCATGAGACATTACCTTTAGCATTACCTCAGGGCCAGATAAAATGGCCAGGCATCCCTTCTGATTCAATGAGGGAAAGTCCCAGAAAGTTGTTGACAAAGTAGAAACTTTCTAATTTGAGATCCTGAACATTCATTGTTCTTTCTGAGCAAGACAGAAAAGTTTTACTTCTTGGCTGGGGCATTTTTAATGGCAGCTGTAGGCCAGGGACAGTCATGTCTACACCTGTACTCTCTTATCATTGATCAGGCCCATTAGAATGCCAGAGCTAAAGAATATCTCTCCTTTGCTTTGCAGGCACATGGAGAAGGGTTTCCTGTTATCACTTTTGACATAAAGACAGCGCTTGAAGTATCTTTTCTGGCAAGTTCTGTGATCCACTTGTATGTGTATTCACTTATTTCATTCACCAGGAGAGTCAAATGAGTGAAATGGTTACAAGTGGTGGCGCTGGAATCAGACAGACTTGGGTTTCAATACTACCTCTAACACTTATTGGCTGTGTGGCCTTCATATTAGGATAGAAAGTTCACATGTTGAACTTCTAATCCCCAGTACTTAGAATGCGACTTTATTTGGAGATAGGGTCTTTACAGTTGTGCCCTAATCTAATAAGACTGGTGTCCTTAGGAAAGGGTGACATTGGAGACAGGTACATATAGGAAGAACACCATAATAACACGAACTCAGAGATTGGGGCAATGGTTTTACAAGCCAAGGAATGCCAAAGATTTTCCACAAATCACTGGAAGCTAGGGAAGAGGCCCAGAACAGATCTTCCCCTTAACCACCCTCACATGATGCCAAGCCCTCTGACCTTGATCTTGGACTTCTAGCCTCCAGGACTGTGAGAAAATAAATTTCTGTTGTTTAAGTCACCACTTAGTATGTGGTTCTTTGTTACAGCAGTCCTAGCAAGCCAATATGGCTAGTTACCCAACTTTCTAGAAATTCAGTTTTCTTATTCCTCAAATGCAATGACTTTAGCAGTGATTCCCAAAGTGTGGTCCCTGGACAAGCAGCATCAGCATTATCCAGAAACTTGTTAGAAATGCAAATTCATAGTTTCCCACCCCAGATTTCCTGACTCAGAAATCCTTGGGATGGGGCTCAGAAATCTGTTTAAACCAGCTCTCCGGATGATTCTGATGCATGCTCAGGTGTGAAAACTTATGATATTGTAGAAAGGATTCTATCAGACAATATATGCAAAGTTCTTGGCATAGTGCCTGACATACAGTAATATATGACAAACCACAAGACATTTTCAAACACTTATATAACACTTAAGGTGGTCCAGCAGATGGAGGTGTAAAGATCTATAAATTTTGATTTCTCAATAAACTGGCAGAACTCACAACTTTGGGAAAGGCACATTTGCAACAATTAACAAAATGCTCTTAGGTGTTATAATATTGTTCCAGATGTGTTTTGGGAAGACAGTAGACATAATGGGGCAGTGCAAAATCAGGGCAGAAGGTATCAATAGATAGATAAATGATAGCTAGATAAGTTTTTATTTTATTTTATTATTATACTTTAGGTTTTAGGGTACATGTGCACAATGTGCAGGTTTGTTACATATGTATCCATGTGCCATGTTGGTTTGCTGCACCCATTAACTCGTCATTTAGCATTAGGTATATCTCCTAATGCTGTCCCTCCCCCCTCCCCCACCCCACAACAGTCCCCGGAGTGTGATGTTCCCCTTCCTGTGTCCATGAGTTCTCATTGTTCAGTTCCCACCTATGAGTGAGAACATGCAGTGTTTGGTTTTTTGTCCTTGCAATAGTTTACTGAGAATGATGTTTTCCAGTTTCATCCATGTCCCTACAAAGGACATGAACTTATCATTTTTTATGGCTGCATAGTATTCCATGGTGTATATGTGCCACATTTTCTTAATCCAGTCTATCGTTGTTGGACATTTGGGTTGGTTCCAAGTCTTTGCTATTGTGAATAGTGCCACAATAAACATAACGTGTACATGTGTCTTTATAGCAACATGATTTATAGTCCTTTGGGTATATACCCAGTAATGGGATGGCTGGGTCAAATGGCATTTCTAGATCTAGATCCCTGAGGAATTGCCACACTGACTTCTACAATGGTTGAACTAGTTTACAGTCTCACCAACAGTGTAAAAGTGTTCCTATTTCTCCACATCCTCTCCAGCACCTGTTGTTTCCTGACTTTTTAATGATGGCCATTCTAACTGGTGTGAGATGGTATCTGATTGTGGTTTTGATTTGCATTTCTCTGATGGCCAGTGATGATGAGCATTTTTTCATGTGTTTTTTGGCTGCATAAATGTCTTCTCTTGAGAAGCGTCTGTTCATGTCCTTCGCCCACTTTTTGATGGGGTTGTTTGTTTTTTTCTTGTAAATTTGTTTGAGTTCATTGTAGATTCTGGATATTAGCCCTTTGTCAGATGAGTAGGTTGCAAAAATGTTCTCCCATTCTGTAGGTTGCCTGTTCACTCTGATGGTAGTTTCTTTTGCTGTGCAGAAGCTCTTTAGTTTAATGAGATCCCATTTGTCAATTTTGGCTTTTGTTGCCATTGCTTTTGGTGTTTTAGACATGAAGTCCTTGCCCATGCCTATGTCCTGAATGGTATTGCCTAGGTTTTCTTCTAGGGTTTTTATGGTTTTAGGTCTAACATGTAAGTCTTTAATCCATCTTGAATTAATTTTTTATAAGGTGTAAGGAAGAGATCCAGTTTCAGCTTTCTACATATGGCTAGCCAGTTTTCCCAGCACCATTTATTAAATAGGGAATCCTTTCCCCATTTCTTGTTTTTGTCAGGTTTGTCAAAGATCAGACAGTTGTAGATATGTGGCATTATTTCTGAGGGTTCTGTTCTGTTCCATTGATCTATGCCTCTGTTCTGGTACCAGTACCATGCTGTTTTGGTTACTGTAGCCTTGTAGTATAGTTTGAAGTCAGGTAGCGTGATTCCTCCAGCTTTGTTCTTTTGGCTTAGGATTGACTTGGCAATGCGGGCTCTTTTTTGGTTCCATATGAACTTTAAAGTAGATGTTTCCAATTCTGTGAAGAAAGTCATTGGTAGCTTGATGGGGATGGCATTGAATCTATCAATTACCTTGGGCAGTATGGCCATTTTCACGATATTGATTCTTCCATCCCATGAGCATGGAATGTTTTTCCATTTGTTTGTATCCTCTTTGATTTCATTGAGCAGTGGTTTGTAGTTCTCCTTGAAGAGGTCCTTCACATCCCTTGTAAGTTGGATTCCTAGGTATTTTATTCTCTTTGAAGCAGTTGTGAATGGGAATTCACTCATGATTTGGCTCTCTGTTTGTCTGTGATTGGTGTACAAGAATGCTTGTGATTTTTGTACGTTGATTTTGTATCCTGAGACTTTGCTGAATTTGCTTATCAGCTTAAGGAGATTTTGGGCTGAGACAATGGAGTTTTCTAGATATAGATAGCTAGATGTGTTTATAAATGATTGGTAGACATAAGCATAGGAGGCAACAAAATATGATTTATTTTTATTAGAATAATGTTTGCTACACAATTCTTTTTTCTTTAAATTTGTATTTTTGGCCGGGCTCACACCTGTAATCCCAGCACTTTGGGAGGCCGAGGTGGGCAGATCACAAGGTCAGGAGATTGAGACCGTCCTGGCTAACACGGTGAAACCATCTCTACTAAAAATACAAAAAAATAAAAAATAAGCCGGGCATAGTGGTGGCTGCCTGTAGTCCCAGCTACTCGCTACTCGGCAGGCTGAGGCAGGACAGTGGCATGAACCTGGGAGGCAGAGTTTTCAGTGAGTCGAGATTGCACCACTGCACTCTAGCCTGGGCGACAGAGAGAGACTCCCATCTCAAAAAAAAGAAAAAAACAAAAACAAAAAAACGTGTATTTCTAAATTGATTCTCACAACAGATCTGTGGGAAAAAACACTGTAAGTAGAATAAAAATAACACCTAGCTATTAGGGAAATACTATCAATGTTTAACATATTATTATTAGGAAGATTAAATTGTACCATGCATGTAATGTGTTCAGAACAGAGGTAGGCACATAGCTTGCCCTCACCAAATCAAACTTCATTATCATTATTATTATTACATTGTTTTCATTGTTCAAATATAGAATGAAATTTCAGAGGGGACGTCACTGGTTAAATAAAGATCCTTGTTTCGAGTGCTGTACTAATGGTTTCCATCCTCAGCTATTTCCGCTGTGTTGTGCCATCTCTCACATGAGACGTTGTAAGCTTCTCTTAGCCCCATCACAGTCCTATGATTGACCTACTAGAATGTCTGCCCCTGAAACTTGTGGATCCTTTTCAAACACTATACTGGGATATCCCACCTCATTGCTCAGTGGCTGCCTGTTCTGATGTCCAGTGTCCAAAAAAACAGAAGGTCAATCCCTACAGTTATGAAACAGAGACACTGGTTGAAATCTAGATTCCACCCAAGGGTGACACTGACCAAATGTAGTCTTTTCTCTAGGGCGTAAATGCTAAGAGCGAGAGAGTGAGTTACTTAGGTGTTGGGAGCAAGCCCCCCAAAATCTGGCCATAAACTGGCCCCAAAACTGGCCATAAACAAAATCTCTGCAGCACTGTGACATGTTCATGATGGCCATAAAGCCCAGGCTGGAAGGTTGTGGGTTTACCGGAATGATGGCAAGGAACACCTGGCCTGCCCAGGGCGGAAAACCGCTTAAAGGCATTCTTAAGCCACAAACAATAGCATGAGCAATCTGTGCCTTAAGGACATGCTCCTGCTGCAGTTAACTAGCCCAACCTATTCCTTTAATTCGGCCCATCCCTTCATTTCCCGTAAGGGATACTTTTAATTAATTTAATATCTATAGAAACAATGCTAATGACTGGCTTGCTGTTAATAAATACGTGGGTAAATCTCTGTTTGGGGCTCTCAGCTCTGAAGGCTGTGAGACCCCTGATTTCCCACTTCACACCTCTATATTTCTGTGTGCGTGTGTCTTTAATTCCTCTAGTGCCGCTGGGTTAGGGTCTCCCCCACTGAGCTGGTCTCGGCAAGTGGCTCCATTCCTGGGGGCTTGAATCCAGGTCAAAGGGTTGCTGGAGCAATGGTTGGAACAGAAAACTAGCTGGAGGACACCCGAGTACTCTTAAAGCAATCCCTGTGGTGAGTAGGAAGGGGAGCTCAGAAGCATCAGGGTAACAATGGGACAGGTGTGGGGTCTGGTTTGTTTCACCTTGGATCTTTTTCACACTGATGATGAGGAGGAATGAGAGTACAGTGAAGTAATAGAAGAGGTTACAGAGCATGTTTATTTGCCAGCTAAAGCTAAAGTGGCAAAGGAGGGAGAGGTTCATCCCTACCCTTCTGCACCCCCTCATTATTATTTTGAAGAAAAAGACCCTCTAGATCTTTCTTTTCTGGAGGACACTGGGCAAAAAGTAGTTGTCCCAGTGACTGTTTAAGCAGCGCCTCGAGTGGCCGCTCTTAGTTCTATTCAGGCAGGAATTCAGCAAGCTAGATGAGAGGGTGATTTAGAGGCTTGGCAGTTCCCTGTTAGAATACACCCCCCAGATCAAAAGGGAAATATTATAGCTACATTTGAGCCTTTTCCTTTTAAATTACTCAAATAATTTAAACAAGCTATAAATCAGTATGGACCAGGTTCTCCTTTTGTAATGGGACTGTTAAAGAATGTTGCTGTTTCCAGTCAGATGATTCCTACTGACTGGGACGCCCTTACTCGAGCTTGTCTAACTCCTGCTCAGTTCTTACAATTAAAGTATAACAACAACAACAAAAAAAACTTGGTGGGCAGATGAAGCTTCCATTCAGGCTGCTTGCAATGCCCAGGCCCAACCTCAAATTAATATAACTGCAGACCAACTTTTTGGGGTTGGCGGATGGGCTGGTTTAGATGCACAACTGGTCATGCAGGATGATGCCATAGTACAGCTTAGAGGAGTGTGCATTAGAGCTTGGGAAAAAAATCACTTCAGGTGGAGAACAATACCCTTCCTTTAGTGCTATAAAACAGGGACCAAGAGAACCATCTGCTGATTTTATAGCTCAGTTACAGAAGTCTCTTAAAAAGATGATTGCAGATTCGGCTGCTCAGGTATATAGTGTTGCAGTTATTAGCTTTTGACAATGCTAATCCCGATTGCCACGCTGCTCTGTGACCTATCAGAGGGAAAGCACATTTAGTTGATTATATCAAGGCCTGTGATGATATGGGAGGTAATCTGCATAAAGCTACTCTGCTAATACAGGCCATGGCAGGACTGAGAGTGGATAAAGGAAATACTCCATTTCCTGGAGCTTGTTTTAACTGTGGGAAGCATGGTCATACTAAAAAAGAATGTAGAAAAATTCTGCGAGTCAGGCCACCAGATAGGGGAAAAAAAGAAAATTGTTGAGCCTGAAATATGTCCAAAATGTAAAAAAGGAAAACACTGGGCTAGTCAGTGTCACTCTAAGTTTGATAAAGATGAGAACCCGATTTCGGGAAATGCCATGAGGGGCCTGTCCCGGGCCCCGTTCTAAACTGGGGCATTTTCAGCTCAGGCCATTCCCTCACCCCTGTACAATGTCTGTCCCCCACCACAGCCGGTAGTGCCACAGTAGATTTATGCTGCACAAAAACTGTGAGCCTTCTGCCTGGGGAACCCCCGCAAAAGGTCCCAATAGGAGTCTGTGGACCCTTGCCAGCAAGGACAATAGGATTACTTCTAGGAAAGTCTAGTTTAAGTTTAAAAGGCATACAAATACATACAGGAGTCATTGATTCAGATTATAATGGGGAAATTCAAATTGTTATACCTACTTCTGTTCCCTGGAAAGCAGAGCCAGGAGAGCACATAGCACAGCTCCTGATTGTGCCGTGTGTGGGAATAGGAAAAAGTGAAATTCAACGGACAAGAGGATTTGGAAGCACAAATAAACAAGGCAAAGCAGCTTATTGGGTAAATCAGATTACTGATAAACATCTTACCTGTGACATAACTATGCAGGGAAAGAAATTTAAAGGTTTGGTAGATACAGGAGTAGACATTTCAATCATTTCTCTACTGCACTGGCCATCCACGTGGCCAATTCAACCTGCTCAATTTAACATAGTTGGAATTGGTAAAGCCCCTGAAGTGATCAAAGTAGTTATATTTTGCATTGTGAAGGGCCCGATGGGCAATCTGAGACTATTCAACCAATTATAACTTCTGTACCTATAAATTTATGGGGAAGAGATTTATTACAACAATGGGAAGCACAAGTTCTAATTCCAGAACAATTATATAGCCCTCAAAGCCAACATACAATGCATGAAATGGGGTATGTCCCTGGTATGGGACTAGAAAAAAATTTGCAAGGTTTAAAAAGTTCCTGCCAAAGATTAGGATATCATTTTTGATGGCAGCCATTGTTAAGCCTCCAGAAACTATACCTTTAAAATGGTTAACAGATAAGCTAATTTGGATAGAACAATGGCCGCTAAGTAAAGAGAAACTGGAGGCTTTAGGTAAATTAATTACTGAACAATTAGAAAATGGACACATAGCTCCAACATTTTCCCCTTGGAATTGTCCAGTTTTTGTAATTAAGAAAAAATCAGGTAAATGGAGAATGTTAACTGACCTAAGAGCCATCAATTCAGTTATACAACCTATGGGAGCATTACAGCCAGGGTTGCCTTGTCCTGCTAATTCCAAAAAATTGTCCTTTAATAGTCATAGATTTAAAAGACTGTTTCTTCACTATCCCTTTAGCTGAGCAAAATTGTAAACGGTTTGCATTTACAATTCCTGCAGTAAACAACCTGCAGCTTGCTAAGCATTTTCATTGTTTTACAGATGGGTCTAGTAATGGTAAAGCTTCTTATTTTGGCTCAAAAAGTGAAGTTTTCCAGACGTCCTATACTTCAGCTCAAAAAGCAGAGCTTGTAGTGGTAACTGAGGTATTGACTGCTTTTGATATGCCTATTAATGTGATTTCTGATTCTTCATACGTGGTTCATTCTACACATTTAATTGAAAATGCTCAGTTGCGATTTCATACAGATGAACAACTGATGACTTTATTTACCCAATTGCAAACAGCAGTTAGGAGTAGAATGCATCCTTTTTACATCACTCACATTAGGGCTCATACACCTCTTCCAGGACCTTTGACTGAAGGGAATCAAATGGCTGATCACCTAGTTGCTAATGCAATATCTAATGCTAGACACTTTCACAATTTAACCCATGTTAATGCCTCTGGTCTCAAATGAAGATACAACATTACCTGGAAAGAAGCTAAAGCTATTATCCAGCGATGCCCGACTTGCCAAATGGTACATTCCTCATCTTTTACAGGAGGAGTTAATCCTCAAGGATTGGAACCTAACTGTCTTTGGCAAATGGACGTCACACATGTTCCCTCATTTGCGAGACTAGCTTATGCACATGTGTGTGTGGACACCTTTTCTCACTTGTCTGGGATACATGCCAAACAGGAGAGTCTTCTGCCTGTGTTAAACGTCACCTTTTGCAGTGTTTTGTGGTGAAGGGCATTCCAGCTTCTATTAAAACAGATGATGCCCCAGGCTGTACTAGCCAAGCTCTAGCTACATTTTTCTCTATGTAGAATATTAAACACATTACTGGTATCCCATACAATTCTCAAGGACAAGCCATAGTAGAAAGAATGAATCTCTCCCTAAAACAGCAGTTGCAAAAGCAGAAAAGGGGAGACAGAGAATATGGAACCCCACAGATGCAACTGAACCTAGCATTATTAACTTTAAATTTTTTGAGCCTGCCCAAAGGACAGATGTTAGCAGCAGCTGGACAGCATCTACAGAAACCAGCTACAAAGACAGAAGCAGAACAACTGATTTGGTGGAGAGATCCGATTACAAAAACTTGGGAAATAGGTAAAATAATAACTTGGAGTAGAGGTTATGCTTGTATTTCTCCAGGCAAAAATCAACAGCCGATTTGGATACCATCAAGACACCTGAAACCTTATCATGAGCCAGATGCCAAGGAAGAGATTCTGAGAGGATCTCGAGGACCCTCCGGTTGCAGCCATGTCGAGACTGATGCTGAGGAGGACCCCAACTGTCATGAACAACACCTGTCAAACACAGCCACCCATCTGGGGACAGATCAAGAAGCTGTCAAAGATGGCGGAAGAAAACCTGAGGAAAGTGGGACAACCAGTCATAATGAGTAATTTAATGGTAGCTATGATAGTGGTTATCACCACTGCTGTGAGTATTCCTTCAATAAAGGCTGACACAGAGAACAATTATACTTATTGGGTATATTTATCAATCTTGGCTGGCAATAATGCCTGGATGCAATCACTCTATGACACAGTTACACATGCTTTCTGATCTCAGTATTTACCATAATAAATCTGCTCCTATAATTGAGGCATACCACCCTCAAAAACCTATTTGTAAACAGGATTGGACCCAGTTAGAAAAAATGAACATACTTGTTTAGGAAGATTGCATTGCAGAAGAGGCAGAGGTGCTGCACAACAATTCCTATGGAATCATTATTAACTGGTCCCCCTAAGGGGATGTTTAGCTTGAATTGCTCCTCTCAGTCTGCGAGCCATGGTTACGCTATGTTCAGATAATCTGAACGAAACGGTCAGATGGCAGAAATAATAGAAGTATGGCAAGAGTTCCTATTATCTGGAAACATGTCGGGCTAGTGGCACCTCAACCTCAAATGATATGGCCCACTCTAGGAGCTTAACATAAGGATTTGTGGAAACTATTAAATGCTCTTAATAAGATCAAAATTTGGAAAAGAATAAAAAAGCATCTAGAAGGACACTCTACAAACTTGTCTTTGGATATTGCAAAATTAACGAACAAATATTTAAAGTATCCCAGGCACACCTGACCTTAATGCCAGGAACTGGAGTCCTTAAAGGAGCTGCAGACAGATTAGCAGCTAGTAACCCATTAAAATGGATAAAAACACTTGGAAGCTCTGTGATTTCAATGATGATTGTGCTTTTAATCTGTGTTGTTTGTCTTTGTATAGTCTGCAGATGTGGATCCTGACTTCTGTGAGAAGTGGTAGCTCACCATGACAAAGCTGCCCTTGCTTTTATTGATTTGCAAATCAAAGAATGGGGACATGTTGGGAGCAAGCCCCCCAAAATCTGGCCATAAACTGGCCCCAAAACTGGCCATAAACAAAATCTCTGCAGCACTGTGACATGTTCATGATGGCCATAAAGCTCATGGCGGAAGGTTATGGGTTTACCAGAATGAGGGCAAGGAACACCTGGCCCGCCCAGGGCAGAAAACTGCTTAAAGGCATTCTTAAGCCACAAACAATAGCATGAGAGATCTGTGCCTTAAGGACATGCTCCTGCTGCAGTTAACTAGCCCAACCTGTTCCTTTAATTTGGCCCATCCCTTCATTTCCCATAAGGGATACTTTTAGTTAATTTAATATGTATAGAAACAATGCTAATGACTGGCTTGCTGTTAATAAACATGTAGGTTAATCTCTGTTCGGGGCTGTCAGCTCTGAAGTCTGTGAGACCTCTGATTTCCCACTTCACACCTCTATATTTCTGTGTGTGTGTCTCTTTAATTCCTCTAGTGCTGCTGGATTAGGGTATCCCCAACTGAGCTGGTCTCGACATTTAGGGAACCTGGTCATGGCTGGGTGTGGCATGAGCATGAGCTTTGAAGGGGTGTAAAAACCTAGCACTTATTCTTACCTCTTTTGGGTCTTTGAACTTATATTTATGGTAATGCTGGCTAGTGTTAACAGATACATTCTCTGTGTTCTATCATGATATATGTATATGTCCTGTCCACATCAAGTTAAATTGGTGAAGAGGTCTGCATCTAGTTACTAAGCATCCCAGGCTGCCATGGGATTTTATGATTTTCAGGATGTGGATTCCAAGGGTGCTCTGTGTGTGAATATTCACCCACCAGATGAAGAAAGAGAAGGATAGATAACCTCATAGGAGTTTTATAGGCTAAGCTGAAAGAGTTCTGCATTAATGGCCTAAATTTTATTAACGAGAACTGTTTCATGGAAGCACTTAATTGCTAAGGAAGGCAAGGGATGTAATCTACCCATGTGCCTAAGAAGAAAGGGAGCTAGATTTCAGGAATGCTTAACAGCCTTTGCCGTAGACCTCATTGAAAAAGGAAAGAAAGACCCTATATCCACCCACTACCCATCCCCACAAAATATACAAACAGCAAGACATATAAGAAAAATGCTGGTCATTTTGGAGTTTTACATCATCCTTGAAGCCACAGTCCCTAGGATAAAAACCTTAGAGAAAAGGATCAGATCCTAAATGGTGGATATTTGCCAACATCATTTGAAAGCCTCTTTAGCCATAAGCAGTACTTGGTTGCAGAGATTGAGAATTCATCTTTTGGAAGATAAGGGAGGGAATTGCTACTGGCATCACCTACATATGGCTGCCACCTGCTCATCCTCTCCAGGGCTTACCCAGGGATATCATTTTACTGGAACTTTTGGCACATTTCCTCTACAAACGAATCAACAGTACAATCTGTAATGTGGAGGAAGGAAACCCAAACAGAAAACTGCATGAGAGTAAGTATTCTATTCTCCCATCCCATTTTATGTCTCCATATCCCACTACTTAGCCAGTGGATGGAGGGGCAGCATAGGTCCTGAGGCTCATACAAGGAATCTCAGAGCTTCTAATCTCAGGTTTACTCTAGCAGCTCACCAAACTTCTACCTTTCATCTTTATCTACTTACTGGGTTAACAGAGATTGGACATGAGGATGAACAAATGACCAAACGAGAAGTTAGGGATATGGAATTAGTTAGGACTAGGACCCTTTCAGTAAAATATAGTATGCAATGAACTCCTTAAAGAAGACCTGTAGTCTTATTAGGAAAAAAAAAAGGGGGAGGGAGGGCATGATGTTGTATACAAAGCATGAACTTTGGGGGCAAAATAAATTAAATTTGAATTCCAACTCTGACACTTCAAATTTCAGAGTCTCTCTCTCTCTTTTTTTTTGGTGTGTAAACTACTCATTATTATTATTA
>NW_026652296.1:20828029-21014084 GCF_009828535.3 Hylobates moloch | reverse complement strand
GAGCATAGAATATTTTTCCATTTGTTTGTATCCTCTTTTATTTCATTGAACAGTGGTTTGTAGTTCTCCTTGAAGAGGTCCTTCACATCCCTTGTAGGTATTTTATTCTCTTTGAAGCAATTGTGAATGGGAGTTCACTCATGATTTGGCTCTCTGTCTGTTATTGGTGTGTAAGAATGCTTCTGATTTTTGCACATTGATTTTGTATCCTGAGACATTGCTGAAGTTGCTTATCAGCCTCAGGAGATTTTGGGCTGAGACGATGGGGTTTTCTAAATACAGAATCATGTCATCTGCAAACAGGGACAATTTGACTTCCTCTTTTCCTAATTGAATACCATTTATTTCTTTCTCCTGCCTGATTGCCCTGGCCAGAGCTTCCAACACTATGTTGAATAGGAGTGGTGAGAGAGGGCATCCCTGTCATGTGCCAGTTTTCAAAGGGAATGCTTCCAGTTTTTGCCTATTCAGTATGATATTGGCTGTGGGTTTGTCATAAATAGCTCTTATTATTTTGAGATATGTCCCATCAATACCTAATTTATTGAGAGTTTTTAGCATGAAGGGCTGTTGAATTTTGTCAGAGGCCTTTTCTGCCTCTATTGAGATAATCATGTGGTTTTTGTCTTTGGTTCTGTTTATATGCTGGATTACGTTTATTCATTTTTGTATGTTGAACCAGCCTTGCATCCCAGGGATGAAGCCCACTTGATCCTGGTGGATAAGCTTTTTGATGTGCTGCTGGATTCGGTTTGCCAGTATTTTACTGAGGATTTTTGCATCGACGTTCATCAAGGATATTGGTCTAAAGTTCTCTTCTTTGGTTGTGTCTCTACCAGGCTTTGGTATCAGGATGATGCTGGCCTCATAAAATGAGTTAGGGAGGATTCCCTCTTTTTCTATTGACTGGAATAGTTTCAGAAGGAATGGTACCAGCTCGTCTTTCAGCTGGTAGAATTCGGCTGTGAATCCATCTGGTCCTGGACTTTTTTTGGTTGGTAGGTTATTAATTATTGCCTCAATTTCAGAGCCTGTTATTGGTCTATTCAGGGATTCAACTTCTTCCTGGTTTAGTCTTGGGAGGGTGTATGTGTCAAGGAATTTATCCATTTCTTCTAGATTTTCTAGTTTATTTGTGTAGAGGTGTTTGTAGTATTCTCTGATGGTAGTTTGTATTTCTGTGGGATCGGTGGTGATATCTCCTTTATCATTTTTTATTGCATCTATTTGATTCTTCTCTCTTTTCTTATTAGTCTTACTAGCAGTTCATCAATTTTGTTGATCTTTTCAACAAACCAGCTCCTGGATTCATTGATATTTTGAAGGGTTTTTTGTGTCTCTACCTCCTTCAGTTCTGCTCTGATCTTAGTTATTTCTTGCCTTCTGGTAGCTTTTGAATGTGTTTGCTCTTGCTTCTCTAGTTCTTTTAATTGTGATGTTAAGGTGTCGATTTTAGATCTTTCCTGCTTTCTCTTGGGGGCATTTAGAACTATAAATTTCCCTCTACACACTGCTTTAAATGTGTCCCAGAGAGTCTGGTGTGTTGCGTCTTTGTTCTCATTGGTTTCAAAGAACATCTTTATTTCTGCCTTCATTTTATTATGTACACAGTAGTCATTTAGGAGCAGGTTGTTCAGTTTCCATGTAGTTGAGCAGTTTTGAGTGAGTTTCTTAATCCTGAGTTCTAGTTTGATTGCACTGTGGTCTGAGAGACAGTTTGTTATAATTTCTGTTCTTTTATATTTGCTGAGGAGAGCTTTACTTCCAACTATGTGGTCAATTTTGGAATAAGTGCGATGTGGTGCTGAGAATAATGTATATTCTGTGGATGTGGGGGGAAGAATTCTGTAGATGTCTATTAAGTCCGCTTGGTGCAGAGCTGAGTTCAATTCCTGGATATCCTTGTTAACCTCCTGTCTCGTTGATCTGTCTAATGTTGACAATGGGGTGTTAAAGTCTCCCATTATTATTGTATGGGAGTCTAAGCCTCTTTGTAGGTCTCTAAGGACTTGCTTTATGAATCTGGGTGCTCCTGTATTGGGTGCATATATATTTAGGATAGTTAGCTCTTCTTGTTGAATTGATCCCTTTACCAATATGTAATGGCCTTCTTTTTCTCTTTTGATCTTTGTTGGTTTAGAATCTGGTTTATCAGAGACTAGGATTGCAACCCCTACTTTTTTTTTGTTTTCCATTTGCTTGATAGATCTTCCTCCATCCCTTTATTTTGAGCCTATGTGTGTCTCTGCATGTGAGATGGGTCTCCTGAATACAGCACACTGATGGGTCTTGACTCTTTATCCAATTTGCCAGTCTGTGTCTTTTAAATGGAACATTTAGCTCATTTACATTTAAGGTTAATATTGTTATGTGTGAATTCGATCCTGTCATTATGATGTTAGCTGGTTATTTTGCTTGTTAGTTGATGCAATTTCTTCCTAGCATTGATGGTCTTTACAATTTGGCATGTTTTTGCAGTGGCTGGTACCAGTTGTTCCTTTCCATGTTTAGTGCTTCCTTCAGGAGCTCTTGTAAGGCAGGCCTGGTGGTGACAAAATCTCTCAGCATTTCCTTGTCTGTAAAGGATTTTATTTCTCCTTCTCTTATGAAGCTTAGTTTGGCTAGATATGAAATTCTGGGTTGAAAATTCTTTTCTTTAGAAATGTCGAATATTGGCCCCCACTCTCTTCTGGCTTGTAGAGTTTCTGCCGAGAGATCTACTGTTAGTCTGATGGGTTTCGCTTTGTGGGTTACCTGACCTTCCTGTCTGGCTGCCCTTAACATTTTTTCCTTCATTTCAACTTTAGTGAATCTGACAATTATGAGTCTTGGAGTTGCTCTTCTCGAGGAGTATCCTTGTGGCATTCTCTGTATTTCTTGAATTTGAATGTTGGCCTGCCTTGCTAGATTGGGGAAGTTCTCCTGGATAATAGCCTGAAGAGTGTTTTCCAACTTGGTTCCATTCTCCCTGTCATTTTCAAGTACACCAATCAGACATAGATTTGGTCCTTTCACATAGTCCCATATTTCTTGGAGGCTTTGTTCATTTCTTTTTTTCTCTAAACTTCTCTTCTTGCTTCATTTAATTCATTTGATCTTCAATCACTGACACCCTTTCTTCCAGTTGATCGAATCAGCTACTGAAGCTTGTGCATGCGTCACGTAGTTCTCGTGCCATGGTTTTCAGCTCCATCAGGTCATTTAAGGTCTTCTCTACACGGTTTATTCTAGTTAGCCATTCATCTAATCTTTTTTCAAGGTTTTTAGCTTCTCTGCCATGGGTTCGAACATCCTCCTTTAGCTCGGAGAAGTTTGTTATTACAGATCATCTGAAGCCTTCTTCTCTCAACTCGTAAAAGTCATTCTCCATCCAGCTTTGTTCTGTTGCTGGCGAGGAGCTGTGTTCCTTTGGAAGAGAAGAGGCACTCTGATTTTTAGAATTTTCAGCTTTTCTGCTCTGGTTTCTCCCCATCTTTGTGGTTTTATCTACCTTTGGTCTTTGATGGTGGTGATGTACAGATGGGGTTTTGGTGTGGATGTCTTTTCTGTTTGTTAGTTTTCCTTCTAACAGTCAGGACCTTTAGCTGCAGGTCTGTTGGAGTTTGCTGGAGGTCCACTCCAGACCCTGTTTGACTGTGTATCACCAGTGGAAGCTGCAGAACAGTAAATATTGCAGAACAGCAAATGTTGCTGTCTGATTATTCCTCTGGAAGCTTCATCTCAGATGAGCACCTGGCCATATGAGGTATCAGTTGGCCCCTACTGGGAGGTGCCTCCCAGTTAGGCTACTCGGGGAGGAGGCAGTCTGTCCGTTCTCAGATCTCAAACTCCGTGCTGGGAAAACCACTACTCTCTTCAAAACTGTCAGACAGGGACGTTTAAGTCTGCAGAAGTTTCTGCTGCCTTTTGTTCAGCTATGCCCTGCCCCCAGAGGTGGAGTCTACAGAGGCAAGCAGGCCTCCTTGAGCTGCAGTGGGCTCCACCCAGTTCAAGCTTCCCAGCAGCTTTGTTTACCTACTCAAGCCTAAGCAACGTCAGCAATGACGGGCACCCCTCCGCTAGCCTCGCTGCCGCCTTGCAGTTCGATCTCAAACTGCTGTGCTATCAATGAGTGAGGTTCCATGGGTGTGGGACCCTCTGAGCCAGGCGTGGGATATAATCTCCTGGTGTGCCGTTTGCTAAGACTGTTAGAAAAGTGCAGTATTAGGGTGGCAGTGACCCGATTTTCCAGGTGCCATCTGTCACGGCTTCCCTTGGCTAGGAAAAGGAATTCCCCAACCCCTTGCACTTCCTGGGTGAGGCAATGCCTCGCCCTTCTTTGCCTCATGCTCCATGGGCTGCACCCACTCTCCTGCACCCACTCTCTGACAAGCCCCAGTGAGATGAACCCAGTACCTCAGTTGGAAATGCAGAAATCACCCGTCTTCTGCGTCGCTCATGCTGGGAGCTGTAGACTGGAGCTGTTCCTGTTCAGCCATCTTGGAACTGCACCCAGAGTCTCTCTTTAGCCTCTGTTTTTGTTTGTTTGTTTGTTTGTTTTAAGACAAGGTCTCCCTCTGTTGCCCAAGCTACAGTGCTGTGGTGCAATCTCAGCTCACTGCAACTTCCACCTCCTGGGTTCAAGCAATTCTTGTGCCTCAGCCTCCCTAGTAACTAAGACTACAGGCATTCACAACCACATGTGTTTAATTTCTGTATTTTTTGGGGAGACGAGGTTTTGCTATGATGGCCAGGCTGGTCTCGAACTTCTGGCCTCAAATGAACTCACACCTTGGCCTCCTAAAGTACTGGGATCACAAGTTGAACTGCCATGCCCAGCCTACCATCTGTTAAAATGGGAGAAACGTGTTTACTCCTCAGAGTGCTGTGAAGATTAAATCAGATAACTTCCCTAGAGCACACAACACAGTGCTGGTCCCCAGTGGACACGTGGTAAGTGTTAAACATAAAGAGCTGTATTCAGAGAGAAAAAAACCCAAAGTGATTCCTGCAGTGAGTACATCTTCAAAATAGTGTATGCATAAGGACAATTACGAGAAACCAATAGAAATCTTTGTGGTTATATTTTGTGAAGCCATTGTGATGTGTACTCATGCTGCTGATAAAGACATACCCTAGACTGGACAACTTACCAAAGAAAGAGGTTTAAGGGACCTACAGTTCCACATGGCTGGAGAGGCCTCAATATCATGGCAGAAGGCAAGGAGGAGCAAGACACATCTTAACATGGATGGCAGCATGCAAAGAGAGAGAGCTCGTTTAGGGGAACTCCCACTTATAAAACTGTCAGATCTCGTGAGACTTATTCACTATCATAAGAACAGCACAGGAAAGATCTTCCCCCATGATTCAATTACCTCCCACCGGGTTCCTCCCACAACATGTGAGAATTGAAGATGAGATTTGGGTGGGGACACAGCCAAACCATATTATGATGCATTTGAATTGGTTATATAATAGTCTATATTTATATACAGTTTAGAATGATAAAAAAAAAAATAAGGTCAGGCTGAGATTAGGACCCTATCATTCTCCCTCACCCTCCAAACCTGGGAATGAGAAGGCTGAAGCTGGGTACTACTGAATCCACAAACTTTATCGACTACCTATTGTGAGTTTCAGGAATTGTTCAGCTTTGGGGGTTGAAAGCAAGCTCCTTTTGAAGGAAAACACGTCAGGACAAGAACTTAAGCCCAGTACTTCCCAGTGCTCAGAAGAATTGTTGATGTCCCAGTTCAAGTAGGATGCATGGGAGATTTCATGAGCCGCTTGGCTGATGTGTCCTGGAGAGATTAACTTGTACCTTCTTAACTCAGCCCCTGATCCTGGGATTAGTAAGAGAGTAAAGGACTGTAATTTTAGGTTCTTCATCCCTGTAGCTGCCATTCTATGCACAACATATGCACAGATATCCAAGGCCGGTTCTCACTAAGGGAGGAACAAAGACCTAAGTGGTTCTATCTTTAGGATGGTACAATTTGTATGTATTCTGCTTCCCAGTTTACAAACAGAGAGTGTGTCATCTGTGTAGAATGCTATAAAGATTTATAGAAGCATATTTAGAGGATAAGAAAAAAGAAAAATCCTTAAGTGAAAAAAATATTGTATTTTTTGATTATCAGTTTTCTACTCCTCACTGACATTTGAAGAGCTGGTCATACTTTGATTCTTAGGAATTTGGAGACCTTACCATCCAGTCTCTGAGGTATTTTAGAATGGACCACTTGAATATCACACAGTAGGGAGTGGCATCTGGAATTCCACGGGAAAGGTGAGTAGATCAAGAAAGAGAAATTCCTCCTCTGCAGCCAGAGGGAAGCCCCCCAAAACAGGGTAAGAGGCAGATAGATGTATGTCTTAATTTAAGCTCATCCAAGTTCCTGAGATACAAATTTGGATGTAGATAGTTTATTTGGAAGGTGATTCTAGAATTCACAAATATGGAAATGGAGAAAACAAGACAGGGAAGGTGGAAAAGTGAAAAAAAAAATCACTGATGGAGATCCTCTAGAAAACTATATGGACTATATCTCAACATTACTTCACCAGACAGCTGCCTCCCATCTCCCATGAAGTGAGAGTTACCCAGGGATGTGAATTCTCTCACTCACACCCCCCACCATGTGCCTCTTATTGTGGCAAAGCAAGCTTCTAGGGATTAGGGAAAGACTTCAACCAGAGAAGAGGAAAGATGTAGGCACTTTATGTGTGAAGCTGGGAACTCTTGTGGGTGGAGGGCATATGAGGAGTGGGCATCAATAGCATCTACTATAACCAAACTAATTGCAAGGAGTTTACCTTCTTCAAATGTTCACAAGCAGAACTAACATTGGAATGTATGTCCCTTGGGCTCCATCTTTTTAGGAATTCGAAAGAAACTGTAGTTTGAGATAAATTTTAAATTCAACACATTACACTCTAAATTAAAAAAGCGTGCTATGACTTATTCCCTAAGATAAAATTGAGATATCACTTCTATTAAGCAAGAAGATACTGAGAGAAAAGAGAGTGGAATAGAATTAAAATCGTATGGAACAATTAAAATAATCACTGGACGCATTAACAAGTAGAATGGACAGTGTGGAAAATTGAATTGGCTGAGCAGAAGCTAAACCCAAAAAATAAATCAAGAACACAGAGATTAATAACAAATAGAGAAACGAAAGGAACATTCGGAAATTTGACATTGAGCATGGGGTGTCAATATGCATGTAATAGAATTTCTTAAAGATGTTATGGGGGAAGTGAAGGATCGTAAGATAGCAATAGAAAGGCACGATCAGCTCTCCACATATAATAACCAAGTTTATAATAGTAGCGTATATCAACCCACTAAGAGCTAAGTAACTGAAGACCTGTTTGAGGGATTTTGAAGTAGAAAAGAACTGCAAGGAAGATTGAAAACCAAATTTGATATCGATAAATAAGAATACTTATTATAAAGGACTAATATAAAGGCTTTTTTTCCTTTTGTATAGCACACAACTGTACACACAAAAAAGGTATGTCTACTTGTATTTTGAATACCATCTACTATAGATTTTATCATTTCGTTCTGGTAAGTCAAAAACTTGTGGAATTTCAGATATTTAATTTTATTTATATTCAAATCCATTATGAAACCATTGTCCCCTGACATGTATATTTATTACTCCTATTATTTTTTCAGATTTTGTATCTGAGAACTGCCTTTGCTGAGGATGAGGGAAAGGTTTATGGGAGGCCATTCCTAGTCAACATATCTTCCACCTTTACTGCCTCCACAACTCATACACTGCAACTCTCTGCCACTCAAAATGTCTAACAAGCCTCCAAAACTGTAACTCACCAACATTTATCTTTGCACTTGTTTTTTAAAAGTATTTTTAATTGGGGTAAAATTTATATGCAGTAAAATGTATACTTTTTAGTGCAGTCATGTAACCACCACCAAAATCAAGATATGGAACAAGTCCATCACCCCAAAAATTTTTTAGTGCACCTTTGTATTAAACCATTTCTCCACCTCAAACATATGAAAATTACTAATCATTTTCTTTCCCTTTAGTTTTGAAATTTCCCAACATTTCTGTAGTTTTTGAATATGGCACTTTTTATTTATTACTGCGTATTTGAGGTTTATTTTGGTTGTTGCATGTATCAGCAGTTCATTCATTTTATCACTGAATAGTATTCCATTTCACACATGTGCTATAGCTTGTTCATCCATTCATCCACTGAAGGACGTTTGGGTTGTTTGTAGCTTTGGGTGAATATGAATAAAGCCACTATAAACATTTGGCCACAGGTTTTTGCACCAACTTATGTAAAATAGTTTAGATATTTGTCTCAGCCCAAATTTCATGTTGAATTGTAATCTCCGTTGCTGGAGACAGTGCCTGGTGGGAGGTGTATGGATTATGGGAACGGATCCCTCATGGTTTGGTGCTGTCTTCATGATAATGAGTTCTTGTGAGATCTGGTTGTTTAAAAGTGTATGGCACCTTCCCCACTCCACTTTCCCTCACTTGCTCCTGCTTTCACCATGTGACATGCCTATATCCCCCTTGTCTTCCACCATGATTGTAAGCTTCTTGATGCTTCCCTAGAAGCTGAGCAGATGCAAGCACCATGCCTTCCGTAAGGCTTGCAGACTTGTGAGCCAACTAAACATTTGTTCTTTATAAATTAACAAGTCTCAGGTATTTCTTTATAGCAATGCAAGAATGGCCTAACACAGAAAATTGCTACTGAAGAGTGGGACATTGGCTATAAAGATACCTGAAAATGTGAAAACAACTTTGGAACTGGATAACAGGCAGAGGTTGGAAGAGTTTGGAGAGCTCAGAAGAAGACATGAAGATGAGAGAAAGTTTGGAACTTCTTAGAGACTGGTTAAATGATGGTGACCAAAATGTGGAAAGTGCTATGGACAGTGGAGTCCAGGCTGATGAGGTCTCAGATGGAAATGAGGAACTTACTGGGGACTAGAGCAAATGTCACATGTGTTATGCCTTAGCAAAGAACTTGGCTATAAAGTGCCCTTGCCCTAGGAATCTATGTAAGTTTGAACTTCATAATGATGAATTAGGTTATCTGGCAGAAGAAATTTCTAAGTAGCAAAGTGTTCAAGACTTGACCTGGCTGCTTCTAACAACTTATGCTCATATGTGGGAGTGAATGAATGATCCAAAGTTGGAACTTAAAAGGGAAGCAGAGCACAAAAGTTTGGAAGATTTGCAGCCTGGACATGTGGCAGAGAAAGAAAAAGATTTTCCAGGAGAGGAATTCAAGCAGGCTGTGGAGCAACCACTTGGTAGATAAATTTCCATAACTAACAGGGAGCCAAGTATGGATAGCCAAGACAAGGGAAAAGGACACTGAAGGCATTTCAGAGACCTTCAGTGCAGCCGTTCCCAACACAGGCAGAGAGGCCTCTCGGAAGGAAGAAAGGTTTCATGGGTTTGGTCCAGGGCCCTGCTGCCCTGTGCAGCCTTGGGACATTGTTCCCCACATCCAGGCTGTTCCAGCTCCAGCCTTGTCTCAGAGGACCTCTGGTACTGCTCTGGCCACTGTTTCAGAGGGTGCAAGCCATAAGCCCTGGAAGGTCCCATGTGGTGTTAAGCCTATGAGTGCACAGAGTGCAAGAATGAATGAGGCTTGGGAACCTCTGCCTAGATTTCAGAGGATGTATGGGAAAGCCTGAGTGCCCAGGCAAAAGCCTACCACAGAAAACCTCACAAAAAACCTCTACCAGGGCAGTGTGGAGGGGAAATGTAGGGTTAGAACCCCCACACAAAGTCCCCACTGGGGCACTGCCTGGTGGAGCTGTGGGAAGGGAGTCACTGACCTCCAGACCCCAGAATGGTAGATACACTGGTAGCTTGCACCCTACACATGAAAAAGCTGCAGGTATTAAACAACCCATGAGAGCAGTCAACCGGAGTGGAGCTGTCCAGGGCCTTGAGAATGCACCCCTTGTACCTCTGTGCTGTGCATGTGGGAAATGTAGTCAAAGAGCTTATTTTGGAGCTTTAAGATTTAATGATTGCCCTGTTGGATTTGAACTTATGTGGGGCCTGTAGCCCCTTTCTTTTTGACCTATGTCTCCCTTTTGGAATGGGAATAGTTACCTAGTGATTATACTTGCATGATAAAATATCCTGGGAGTCAAATAACTTGTTTTTGATTTTACAGTTCATAGGTGGAAAGGACTTGCCTCCTCTCAAATGAGACTTTGGACTTTTGAGTTAATGCTGGAATGAGTTAAGACTTCAGAGGACTGTTGAAAAGGCATAATTATACTTTGCAATGTAAGAAGGACATGAGATTTGGGAGGGGCCAGGGATGGAATAATATAATGTGAATATTTGTCACCACCCAAATCTCGTTTTGGAATTGTAATCCTAGTGATGGAGGTGGGGCCTGGTGGGAGATGTTTGGATAATGGGGGAAGGTCTCTCACGGTTTGGTACTGTCTTTGTGATAGTGAGTTCTCATGAGATCGAATAATTTCAAATGTGTGGCCCCTCCCCTGTCTCTCTCTCTCTCTCCCTCACCCAACATTTGCTCCTGCTTTTGCCATGTGACTTGCCTGCTCCCTCATCATCTTTTGCCATAATTGTAAGCTTCCTGAGGCCTTCCAAGAAATTGAGCAGATGCCAGCACTACACTTCCTGTAAAGCCTACAAAACTGTGAGCCAGTTAAACCTCTTTTCTTTATAAATTACTCAGTCTCTGGTATTTCTTTATATTGTAGTAATGCAAAAATGGCCTAACATTTATGTTTTCACTTCATTTGTGTAGTTAATTGGTTGTGAGGTAAGCATGTAGTTTAATTTACAGGAAAATATCCAAATATTTTCCAAAGCAGGCATATAATTTCACATCCCGGTAATCAAAACTTAAGTTCTAGTAACTGTATCTTTGCCAAGATTTAGTATTGTCTTTCTTCTTCTGCCTCCATATTCTCAGAGGTATGTAGTGGTATCTCATTATGGTTTTAATTTGCATTATTCTAATGATTAATAATATAGAGCATCATTGCACACTTACTTGCCATTTGCATATCATCTTTGGTTAAATATCAGCCTAAATCTTTTGCTCACTTAAAAATTTATTATCTTTTTAAAGAGTTCTTTATATGTTCTGGATACAAGTACCTTATTAGATTAATGTGTTTGCAAGTATCTTCTCCTGTTTTGTGGCTTGTTTTTCATTATTGTAACAGGGTCTTATGAAGAGCAGAAGTTCTTAATTTCAATTAAAGTCCTATTTATCATTCTTTCCTTTTAATGGCTGTGCTTTTAGTGTTGTATCTAAAATGTCTTTGCCTAACTCAATATCACAAAGATTATCTCCTATGTTTTTTTCCTAGAAGTTCTATGGGTAGAGGTTTTATATTTATGTCTACAATATATTCTCAATTAATTTTTTGCAGGTGGTGCAAAGTATGGATTACAATTAATATATTTTTGGATATGATGCAATTTTTCCATGGGTGTATTACCTTTTTCATTTAGTTAGTTTTGTATCTTTGTTTAAAAACATCAATTGTCAATATATGTGTTGGTCTTGGTCTGGCTTACTTGTGATCCATTAATTTATGAGTATATTATTTCATTGATAATACAATGTCCTGGTTATTGTAGCTTTATAGTAAGTCTTAAAATTAGCCTGCATGAATCCTGCAATTTTGACCTTTTTTCTAAAATTATTTTGGTTATTATATTCTCTTTGCATTACCATATAAATTTTAGAATCATCTTGTTGATTTTTACAAAATACCTTGCTGTGATTTTGATTGAGACTGTACTGAATATAAAGATTATGAGATGGGCGATTGACATCTTAATACCACTGAGTCATCCAGTCTATTAACATAATAGATCTCATTTATATAGGTATTCTTTGACTTCTTTGGTCAGCATTTTGTAGTTTCCAGTGTATAGATCTTGTGTATATTTTGTCAGCTTTAATCTCAATTTTTTATGTCTTAGGGACATTTTTTCTTTTTTCAACTTTAATTTCTAATTTTACTTCCCAAATGTTCATTGCTGCAATATGGAAACATAATTGATTTTTGCACATTTAACTTGACCATGAAAACTTGCTAAACTCATTTATTAGTTTTGGTATGTTTTATGTAGCATATTTGGGATTTTCTGAGTAGACAAACATGCTATCTGCAAATACGACAGTTTTATCTGTTTCTTACCAAAATTTATAGCTTCTATTTTTTCTTGTGCTCTAGTGTGAATTTGAATAGGAGTGGAGAAAGCATGCATCCTTGTCTTTTGCCTAATTTTAGTGGAAAAACTATAGGTATTTGTAGTCTCTCTAAATTATGTTGAGAAGGTTTCCTTTTGATTTTAGTTTGCTGAGTTAAAAAAATCAATTATAGATGTTAAATATGTGGAAAACTTTTTCCTGCTTGTATTAAGAAACTCATATTGTTTTCCTCATTTAATCTGTTCATATAATAAATTTCATCATTTCTGTGATGAGCCTTACTCGGTTGTAATGTATTATCTCCTTTTTATATTGCCAGATTCTATGTGTAATTTTTTTGAGGATTTTTAAATGTATGTTCACAAGAAATGTTTTTCTGTGATTTTCCTTTCTTAGAATGCTTTTGTATGGCTTTGGTGGTATTAGGGTAATGCTGGCCTCATAAAATGAATTGGGGAGTGTTATCTCCACTTCTGTTTTCTAAAAGAGATTTGTGGAATTGGCATTATTTATTCTTTAAGTGTTTGATAGAATTTTCCAGTGAAATCATCTGGTCCTAAAGTTTTCTTTCTTGGAAGATTTATAGTTATTAATTAATTATTTCAATTGATTTAGGACTATTCAGATTATGTTTCTCCTGGAATGAACTTTAGTAGCTTGCATCTTTTAACAAATTTTACCATTTCATTTATTTATAGACATAAGTTGTTTTTAATATTCCCACATTATTTTATATGTAGAATTTATACTGATATCCCTTTTATCATCCTTATATTTGTCATTTGTGTCTTCTCTTTTTTGTTTTTATTTAACTTCTGGCCAGAAATTTATCGATTTTATTGACGTTCACACAGTCAGCTTTTGGTTTAATTAATTTTCTCTATTTTTTTGGTTTGCAATTGCATTAGTTTCTGCTCTTATATGAATATAAATAAAAATTTAATAAAATTTTATTTCCACTGATTTATATTCTTTTGCTTTTTTCAACACTGATTTACATTAAAAACTCCAAGCACACTATAACTGAGGGGAACTTCCTTGACATAATGCATCTACAAAAATGCTAAAGCCAATATTATACTTAATGGTGAAAAATAGGGTGCTTCCTCCAATTTCTCAAGAAGTCAAGAAGTAGGCAAGGATATCCTTTCTCACCATTCCTATTCAATGTGATACTCAAAATTCTAGCTAGTGCAATAAGATAAGAAAAGGAAATAAGTATCCACAGATTGGAAATGAAAATATAAAATGGTTTGAAGATGACATGGTTGTCTGTACAGAAAATCCAAAAGATTTGACAAATAAACTCCTGGAACAGATAAATGATTGTAGTGAGGTTTTAGGATATAAGGCATATTAGTTTCTAGGGCTTCTTTAACAAATTACCATACATGGCTCAAAAAAGCAGAAATTTGTTTTCCTATTATTGTGAAGGCTAGGAGTCTGAAATCAAGGTGTTGGCAGTGCTGTGTTCTCTCCAAACATTTCAAAGAAGATTCCTTCTTTGACTCTTCCTAGCGTCTGGTGGTTACAAACAATTCTTGACACTCTTTGATTTATAGATGCATCTCTCCACTTTTTGCCTCCAATCTTCACATGATGCTCTTCTCTGGTGTGACTCTGTTTCTTCACATGGCTTTCTTGTAACAGGTGCCAGTAGTTGGATGTACGGCTCATCCTAATCCAGTGTGAACACCTCATAACTTAACTAATTACATCTGAAAATACCTATTTTCAAATAAGGTGACATCCACAGGTACTAGGGCTAGGACTTGAACATATCTTTTTGAAGAAATTCACAGTATGACTCCCCAAATTCATGTCCTTCTCATGCGCAAAATACACTCACCCTGTCCCAACATCTCCCAAAGTCCTAACCCATTTCAACATCAACTCAAAGTCCAAAATCTCATAAAATATTCTCAACTAAAAATGTTCCAAATCTCACTGTGAAAATCATTCACATTTGGTATGATCTGAGTATGATCCATCCTGGGGCACTATTCTTTTCTATCTGTGGGCCTGTGAAACTGGAAAACAAGCCATTTCATTTCAAATACAATAGTGAGAGAGACATAGGATAGACAGTCCCATTTTAAAGGGAGAAATTGGAAGAAATAAACGGGTCACAAGTTTCGAGGAAGTCCAAAGCCTATTAGAAAGAAGTCTATTAGACTGTAAGGGTGGAGAATCATTTTCTTTGACTTTATTCTGTGTCCTACAGGCTGAGGGCAGGTAGTGCTCTTTTCTTAGCCAGCTGGGGAAGCAACTCCATCCTCTAGGCTCTGGGCTTCCAGAGACTGTTGGCACCAGCTCCACTCTTTTGGCCCCCAGCTATATAAAAGTAGCAAGTCTGAAAAGCCTACATAGTATATAATGCTAATTATACAACGTTCTGGAAAAGACAAGATTATAGAGGCTGTAAAGGAATCAAGGAAAAAGGAGAAATAAATATGTGAAGCATAGGAAAATTTTAGGGCAGAGAAATTATTATTTATAATCCTGCAATAAGGCCTTTTTTCAAAATTTATAGAACTTTACAGCACAAAGAAAGAACCTTAATATATGCAATTTAAAAATTATTTAGTAAGTTGGAGGATTCCATAAAGAAATGCAGACTATGGCTAGAGAATCTAACTGTACTACAAAAGCAGGAGGCTGATAAATTATTCATTTTTGTAACTTTAGAAATGAGTGGAGTTGGTAAGACTAATGGCAAATGTAGCTGCACATAAGCATTGTACTCTAGTTCATAGAGTTATTTCCCACACGGCTATGTCTTAGCAATTCTAGTGCTGCCATACATCTTAATACTGCGATACTTAATAGTGGAACTAGTAAGTAATAAGTGGAAGATGATGGAGCCAGGTTTCTGACTGTTGAAGTGGAAATTTACAGATAAGAAAGGGAAGGAAGCTAGAATAATCTATGTGATAATGGATTAGCATTAGAAACAACAGTAATATAGAAATAGATTATTATATATATAAATATTCATAGATACGTATATATACACCATTCGCACACACACACACCCCTACACCTTTTTCTCTGTCAGCTGTTAGAGCCTAAGAAAAGTAACACCTCAGTGGCAATGAGCTCCCAAGCACCTAAATCTTGATTTCTAATACCATTCCCTGCTCTCTGCCCTAAAAAACAAACAAACAAAAAAACCAAAATTCTTTGGAAAAATGGCTGATTCTAGAACTGAGACAGGGAATATACAAGATGAGCCTGGAGCATCTTGTAATGCCAGAAACTGGAAGTACTAAACAAACAAGCAAACGAACCCCACATTGATGGGAGTATGCAACAAACAAAAACACACAAAAAACAAATAACAAGACAAAACACAGAAGCTAACTGAAAGAGCTACCAATGGCCAATGCTAAAACAAATTGAGAAAAAAAGAAGTTGTATTAGATTGTAACCCGAAGTATAAAATAAGTATCTGAGTCTATACTGATATGAATACGTGGTTGAGTAAATTATTGAGTAAATAAATGCAGGAGAATAGACAAATCTCTCATGTAGAAGAATCCCAAATAATTCACATAGATACTCCACCCTCGGGAAAGTGAAGGGTTTGAATGCTTAAAAGTCCAAACATTGAAATCCGAACCCCCAGTACTTCAAAATGTGAATTTATTTGAAGATAGGGGTTTTTTTTTTTGTTTTTTTTTTTTTGAGACGGAGTCTCGCTCTTTCACCCAGGCTGGAGTGCAGTGGCGCGACCTCGGCTCACTGCAAGCTCCGCCTCCCGGGTTCACGCCATTCTCCTGCCTCAGCCTCCCAAGTAGCTGGGACTACAGGCACCTGCCACCACGCCCGGCTAACTTTTTGTATTTTTAGTAGAGACGGGGTTTCACTGTGTTAGCCAGGATGGTCTCGATCTCCTGACCTCGTGATCCGCCCGTCTCGGCCTCCCAAAGTGCTGGGATTACAGGCGTGAGCCACCGTACCCGGCGAAGATAGGATTTTTACAGAAGCAATCAAGTTAAAATGAGGTCATTAGTGTGGGTCCTAATCTGAAATGACCGGTACCTTATAAGAAGAAGAAATTTTAACATAGACATAGACAAAAAAGAAGACAATCTGAAGACACAGGGAGAAGATAATCTACAAGTCAAAGAGAGAAGCCTGTAACAGGCATTTCCCTTACATCTCTCAGAGGGAACCAACCCTGCTGTCAGCTTGATCTTTTAGCTTCCAGAACTGTGAGGAAAAACATTCTGTTAAGTCACCCAGTCTGTGGTCCTTTGTAAAAGCAGCTTTAGCACAGGAACGCAAGGTGGAAGATCTGGGTGGAATTTATTTTCTTTCTGACAACAGTGGATCCTTCCTTTACTGGCAAGGCCTGTGCTACAAAGGATGGTTTCTGGAGTATCCTGCCTGCCTTATTCTTTCCTGTTAACATGCAGTGAGGCCTGTGCAAAATACCCCATGAGTCAGTGCAAACTGCCTTCACATATACTGCTCATATATACTAGTTTTCTGTACTCTCATACTAGTTCTCAGTCTTGAGCAGTTACTTGTTAAAAATTTTAGCAATTTGTTAAAAAATTTAGCATCTTACCCCGCCTGTATGGCAGCCCTGTTTTCCTCACATGCTCTGTCCCAGAAAAAAAAAAAATTACATGTTTTATCTCTCCTTGGAGGCACCTGAAATTTCAAACTAGTTGATTGCTCTGTGACCCCAGATCTTTGATATATTCAGGAAAAAATCATAATTATGTAAAGTATTCAACTTTTTTTTTTTTTGGTTTGTAAACTGGGAGCAATCCTCTTTTCATATCCTAAGAAGAAGCCAGAAGTGTCTGCATTTCAACAACAATTAGAGATTTCATTCTTCCAAGAATGCCTTTCTTCTAATCTGTTTCCTGATGTAAAGTACCCAGCTTGTAATAGATGCTTAATTAACAATTTATAATATTAGCATTCTTATGTTTATCAGCTATGATGTCTCCCCAACATGTCTGGGGCCAGGCCATGAATTCCACGAGGAAATCATTGACCTCCAGATCAATGACATCTTTTCCAGAAATCTGCATTACAGCCATGAAGTTCATGCCAACAGAGCTCCTGGGAAGACGTACCCATTGGCCACATTTTAAGAGCCAGCAAACACATTATTTGCCAAGCACACAAACCCACTATAACTGATGAGGGTGATGGTTTGGAGCATGAGCTATAATGTTGGAGAGATGTGGTTAGTCTTGACTCCTACCTCTGCCACTTATGAATTACATGACCTCAGACAAATCCTGTAACCCCCTGTACTCAGTTTCTTTATAAAATTGTGCTGATAATGATGGTATCCAACCCCTATGCCTGGCTCATCATAGGTGATTCAGAGCTACTAGCTATTTATTTAGTCATTTTATCTTAAAATCTTGGCACATTGTCTCCAGTGCATGGAGTGGCCAGACCCCTGGCCCTGCCCTTTCTCTTTTTCCCTGGGCCAGTGGAGCTGGTTTTCCTTTCTGGCACACACTCCACAGAGGAACTTGGGAGAGGGACAAAGACTGAAGAACAAATCAGCCAATTTTCCACTTTTTAAAAGTAGCTCTGTCAGAAGGTTGGGTGGAGGAGGAGTTTGCAGCCATTGGCTAAAGAGGTGGTTCTCTTTCCTGTCTGTAGCTTTCCATTCATTCGCCTGTCCATTACACCACGCTGGCCTTGCAGTCCAGGGACATTGGCCCCTCCCCTCCAGTGATCTCTGCCCTGTGTCAATGACTCAGTTTTTGCCTAGAGTTCCCACAGCTCTAGGGAAGAGAGGTGAGGCTGGAGTAAGGCAAAGCCAGAGGGGAGCCTGAGCCTAGGAGCGGGGGTTGGTGGGGCAGAGGGGGGTGTCCTGCAGTTGCAGTTGCTGAGTGAGTTCTTGGTCCTGACAGGACAGATGAGGCCCTTTGTTCCTGCAAATGGGCCTTTCCTGGCAGTGATGGAGATCGCCTGCAGTCCAGCCCACTCCTCCTCTTCAGCTGCAGCCATTATCCTAAAGTGGTTTTATTGATCTGCTGACTCCCTGTCTCCTGCCTGCTCTCCCTTTCCTCCTCCCTCCCCAACCCCCTGCACCCCATCCTCAAGCTTCTAAATGTTCTGTTGCTGGCCTCATCCATGCAAGGCTGTTTTTTCAGGGGTGAACGATGATTTTGAAGTTAGATTAGACAACTGCACTTGCCTAGTGAGAAAGCAGATTCCCTTAGGGCAAGCATTTTCAGACTAGGAAAGGATATATCTCCATTTACCAACCACACCTTTTCTGGATATAGTTTTTTGGTTGTTTTGACTTTTTGTAAGATGTAGGAAATATAGATGCTGTGAGTTAAATTTCAAAGTTTGCACCTTGGCAAACTATAGTACGTTTTACAATGTCATGATAATGCTGCATTTTAAACAATTACCAGTCATATTCATCTTAATACAGTTTACATGTAATTAAAAAAATTTTTAAATCATTTAGCATTTTTGCCTAAGACTTAGTTATGGGCTCCATAAAGTTATGTATTCTTATTTTATTTATAACAACCCTGTAAGATAACTGTCATAATCCTTATTTACAGGTGAAGAAAAATAAATGACTTGAAAGTCATAAATCTAACAAATACCACAGACGGGACTCAAAGCTAAGCCCATTGGACATAAAAACTTCTTTGTATTTATATGAAAGTCTGTATTTTTGATGCTGCTTAAAATGTTAGGCACACATCTGATTAAAAAGCTGTGCTTTATTACAGGTGTGTTATATTTGATATTACCCATGAAACTCTAGTGGTCTTCATTGTTAAAGAGGGAGTGACCCAGGTGTTAAATTACCTGAGAGCTGGCCCATGATCGTCATGCTATGAGCATAGTCATACATGCTCAGGAGAAGTTTTAACTGAAATGTCCTCATTTAGCTCTCGTGTGGCTTTTACGGGTGTTTAAAACATTTTGAGAGAATTTGGAGCTGTTGTTCCTCAATAACAACATGAAACCTGGAAGGTGATTTAAGCCTCTACCTAAAGTTCATGAACAAAGCTTATTAAGAATCTTTCTCGGCTAGGTGTGGTGGCTTACGCTGGTAATCCCAGCACTTTGGGAGGGGTTACCTGAGGTCAGGAGTTCGAGACCAGCGTCGCCAACATGGTGAAACCCCGTTTCTACTAAAAGTACAAAAATTAGCCCGGCCTGATGGTGGGCGCCTGTAATCCCACTACTTGGGAGGCTGAGGCAGGAGAATTGCTTGAACCTGGGAAGCAGAGGTTGCAGTGAGCCAAGACTGTGCCATTGCACTCCAGCCTGGACAACGAGCAAAACTCAGTCTCAAAAACAAACAACAAAAACAAACAAAAAAACAACAAAGCCAAAAACAAAAACACTTTCCTCCTAGTGAGATATGGGACCAGAACACAGATGTGGAAACCCATGGGTTCTTATCCCTGGACACTTGGTGTCAGCGCAGGTCAGTAGCAACAATACAGAGTTAAGAGGCACCAGAGACCAGGATGCTGTCATGACCTTTAATTAAACTTACGATCATCTTATGTGCCTGTATGAAAGGCACATTTAGGAGAGATGTATGTACCTTCCATGGGGCTAGAATGAATTACTGCCTTGTTAGAATAAGAGTGAGGGGAGGTCTCTGGAAGAATCAGATTCTGGTTATTAGTGGAGGCAGTAGAATAGAGCATCAGTGAGACAATCCCTATACATAATTATTATTTATTACTATTGAACAATACTATCTGCTGTGCACCAATCCGGTTCACTGCCATATATAACATTGACATGCTCTTGGCCCTGCCAAATCAATACGTTCTATTGCAGACTATAGAGATGACTTTTGTCCTTTATCTGCCCCCACACCCCATTTTCAAAGTGGGAGATGTTTAGAACAAGATATAATTTTCACTATCTCTATTTTAAGGCTAGCACCTAGAGATGCTCTTTGCTGTACAGTAAAGCGTTACTGTATTTTGTTTTCCATTGACTCACATTATAAAATCAGCAATGCGTTTTCATTAGAAAAAGAATATCGTAATTTTAATTGAATATTTGATATGGAAAAATGAGTGGAGAGGAATGAGAGCGTGTAGGACTGGGAATGAGGATGCCTGGGATTCAGTTCTAAAACTGTCACTGCGTAACTAGGAAACTGGGCTTTTGTCGTGATTTTGCGTCTGTGAAAGCTGGGATGAGTCAGTAAGCTTTGAGCCTCAGTTTCTTCGTCTGTATAATGACAGGCTGGGGCTAAATCAGGGACATCAAATATGTATCACATATACTGTCACTTGTGATTTCTATGCCTATAGCAGACATTACTAATCAAAAGCAGTTTTCTTTCTGATAAAGCCAAAATACAGTCCCAGGGCACCCATAAATGAGGGCAATGTTCTGTTCAGAGTTAAAACCTAAAATGCTTGAATTCTATGCTCTTGCAGGTCCTTTCCAGCCCAGACACCCCAGATCCTGAATTAGTGGTCAGCCTCCTGCAGTTTTATGCCAGGAGCTTCCCATATATTAAACTAATCTTTCAAAAAACTCCCTCAATTCATTTCAAAGACGAAAGTCATGGATACTTTTCAGAAAGAAGATTATTTATGCAAGACAAAAAATATTATTATGAAAAAACTGAACTGTTTATTCTAAAGCAAACTTCAGCCAACGCTACACTTGTTTTGGATCTATTCAATTTTGGTCTCTCCTTTTCCTTTCTGTCTTGAGCAGCTCTCACATTCTCTTTCTCCCTGGACTCTCATGAATTTATTCCTAACAAAAATTTATAATTGTGGCACTCCCTATGCTCTTGTCACTTTGGGGGCTTGTTGGCCATATACCTTGTACAAATAATCTCTATCATTTATTGCTTCTTAAAAGAAGATGTTATACATGTGCAGACACATAAATGCAAAATGAAAAGAAGCAGTCAGTAGACGATACCAAGCATCAATTCTTCTGTTATATTATTCTGGAACTGAATACAGAATAGCTGGGTGTCTCTAATGAATGTTTAACTGTGAGTTTATTTCTTTTTTGTTATTGTAAAAATATTTGTTAATTAAGTATACATGAATAAATAATTATTTTCTGATGTTATCTTGCAAGAACATGCATTTTAAATGAAATTGGCCTGTGACTTCTAATGTGATCACATGATTGTCAGGCTGAAAGTTTTATCAGTTGGTTTTCACTTTTAAGGAGTTTCTGTATTTCACATTATATTTCTTCAGTTACTTAAAATGAAAAATGCTGGTATTCTCATCAGAGGCTGACTCTTGAGTGACTATTGGGTAGAAACTTTAACTGAAAGCATGAACTTTTTATTTTATAAAATGTATGTACCACCTCCTAGAAGACAAAAGTTTGATTTATAGTTAAGGTTATTTCAGATCAGGATAACCTGGTCTAAACATAGCACCCATTGCCTTATAGGAAGGGTAGGTCCTCTGAAGGAAAAATTGTCTTTCCAAATGGAAAGATGAATGAATGAATAAATGATCTTCTTAATTGTAAATGAGAGGCAGCATGGTATAACATACAGAATCTAAGATTGTGCTAATACAGGCTTGCATCACAATTTCAACTCACTCTGATACTTACTACTAATGTGTGACCTTGAGAGTCTGAGCTTCAGACTCCTTAAACTCTGTAAAAATGTTCTAGAAAAGCATTTGTAGAGTCTATGTATAATTAATCTCCCTAAAGATGTCACAAAAGACAGAAAACAAAAGAAAATAAATTGGCTGATTTTATTATATATTAAAGAATTAAACATTGTCTTGCTAAAACAATCATTAATATAATTAAAATATGCAAATACTGTGTCACAGGATAGCTTTATCCTATAAAGTACCTTTGTACAACTATAAGAAAAAGTTCTATCCCTTCATAGGAAAGGGCATGAAGCATTTCCTTTAACAAATAGTTTTGCAATGTTTAGAGAAGGGGTGAGGGATTTTTAGCCTTCTCTCCCAACGTTATTACCTACGAGGATAAGAGACAGAGAACATTTCTTTTCCTGTTTCTCTACCTCTGGCTATACCCCTGTCACCAGCTCTGCCATAAGTATTGAGGAGACAATAATTTCATTTATGGGACCATGCTTTATGAATGGGGAAGATGACTATTAGTTATAGGTCAGGACCCTCAGAAGCCCTTTCCCCCCTGCATTCTGGCTTCTGGTAATAAGCAGAGTCATGGCAGGTACAGGGATCTTCCATCTTTCTCTAGTTCCCAGGTCTTTTCATCCCTCAGTGAACCCACATAATGATAATGCCGGGGTGCCTCCTGGGAGCTGATTGACTAAGGTGACTTTTAGCAAAAATGAAGAAAGAATACAGTACAAGCTATATTATCAACCCAGATTCTCCAAGGGAATCTTGCATTTTGTGTGTCTGGAAGAGAAAGGTAGTAATTGTATGTGTGTCTGGATACTAATAAAGAATAATCTTTCCAGAACGTCTTACTTCTGTCAGGGTCCAGCTCCAGCAAGTGGGTGTTACCCCTCAGATACTACTCTGTTGTCCTAACTCAGGTAAGAAGAACCCATCTCCTATGGGTGAAGTGAAGCCATGAATCCATGAAAATCACAGACTGGAGCAAAGTCCTCTAAAGGATGTTCTTTTAACTTTCTAACCCTGTTCCCATATCTCCAGTAACATCCCTGTAAATTTGGAGACATATATGGGGTTCTCAGAATTTTCTTGCACTTATTTCCTGAAATATGCTGCCAGGTTTTTGAGTAGAAATGGTTTGAAAACCACCAAAGCTCTCTTTTAATTTTGCCAAAATGTGACGTATTTGGTAGAAAGTTACTTTGTACATTTGGGCTACATCATTGTGTAGGTTTTTATAAATGTGCCATGTATACAAGAGTATACGTAGAGTCATCATATATACAAAGAGTTTTTTAAATTTGAGTTTGTTCAGAACAAACGCATCCATCCTCTAAAAAAAAAATCTTCTATTGTGCTGCTGTTGTTGTTGTTGTTGAGACAGTGTCTTGCTCTGTCGCCCAGGCTGGAGTGCAGTGGCGTGATGTCAATTCATTGCAACATTCGCCTCCTGGGTTCAAGTGATACTCCTTCCTCACCCTCCTGAGCAGCTGGGATTACAGGCACCCACCACCACGCCCGACTAATCTTTGTATTTTTTTAGTAGAGACAGGGTTTCACCATGTTGGCCAGGCTGGTCTCCAACTCCTGATCTCAAGTGATCCACCCGCCTTGGCCTCCCAAAGTGCTGGGATTACAGGCTTGAGCCACTGCACCCAGCCTCTATTGTACTTTTCCTACTTGAATTTTAAGCATATCCTAAAAGTTATGTGGGGAAGTGAATAAGTTATCAACATAGTCCTTGATTAGGTTTGATCAGCATTAGCAACATTTCCCAACACTGTCATGGAGAACTGAATCACATTGATAACAAGCTACACACCCTGAAGTGGGAAGGTGGCCAGAAATGGAGACTTTACCTAATGTCAGTTTGCATAGACTTTATTAATCACCATTAATAAGAAATGTCAAGGGACAGCTGTTGGAGAATAGAGAATCCCTCATGTAAGGAAATGAATACACTGAAGGCAATCATCATTCTAGGTCTTTGCCACCAAAGGTTCACCAGGAACCTTAGGGGTTTGAGATCAGTAAAGGCTGTATCTAGGTCATGCTCCTCTCTCCCCACCAGGCTGGCATAATCCACAGGAACCTGAACATGCATCTCTAGCTATGCACTTATGACAGTGATTCCTGCTGTCCTGGCAAGTTGCTGCAGCTGTGAGCATGGACAAGCGGGTGAGAGGCAATGCAGACCCCAGCCAACCGGAGGACTTGCATTTTTATAGTCACTGCCCTTCATATACTGAAAACGAAAATGTATAATTTCTCATGATGAATCCCTAGGGTAGAACCAAGAAGTATTTAATTATATCAACTACCAGCAGTGATTCTTCATGAGAATTTAGAAGTCAGAGTTTCCAAAGGTCCTTCCCTAGCAATAAGATTGATGCCTTCTGCCCCCTCCTCAGGCTTAGTTTTGGCTTCCATAGGACCTTGCACTCCTCGCCCTGTAAAAATTGGAAGAAACTCTATAGGGCCACTTGATCCATTCTCTGAGGTGGAGGACCTCATCAGGCTTCATTCAATAGGCTTTTTTGATGACCCAGATTTCAAATGCCCCCATGACAGGAAATTCTCACTGTTATATTTGTGCTTTCCTGTTGGACCTAGTGGATTTTGTTTTCATATTATTATTTAATTTACAGACAGGAAAATCATTGGAGCCTGGAGTCGTCTTGATAACACTGTTAATGCAATTGCCAGGACTTCCCTGCGTATATTGCCCAAACCCTGGAACACTGAATTGCTGTCATCGTTTTAAGGTTCCAGGTGTTCATTTCAAGGGTGATCACATGACATTCCATAATCACATTTATGAAAGGACTAATTAAAAATACAGATG
Source organism: Hylobates moloch (assembly GCF_009828535.3). Classification (NCBI taxonomy): domain Eukaryota; kingdom Metazoa; phylum Chordata; class Mammalia; order Primates; family Hylobatidae; genus Hylobates; species Hylobates moloch. The sequence goes on along the minus strand of NW_026652296.1, from coordinate 20,989,433 downwards.
TCTTCAGCTCAAAATACCCAGACAGCTGAAATACTTATTAGTTTTTTTTTATATGTTAAACTTCATATCCTTACTTCTTTCCAACAGAAAAACTAATAATAGATAATAAAGCACAGACAGGGAGGGCCTTAAGCCTTTTTTCTCCCATTAATTGACAGGCTTTGTTTATAGATAAAACACGTAGTACTTCTACAAATTGGTATTTTACCATAATACCTTTTTAGATTACTTTGTTTTCCCTTTCAGAATGGCTTAGACACAATATTGTTTGTCTAGGGCTAGAGGATTTTTAAAAGTTTGTAGTCCAACTCTTCTAACATAGAGGTGATGGTCATACAAAAGATCATTTGTGTCCAAGAACATAGAACCATTAAGGGTCATTCAGCCTCAAAAAGAAGGTGCCTTGTAATGCAAATGTCAAGTTGTCTTTATTCTACCTGGGAGGTAGAATAAACAAAACAATTATTATATTCAAAAACATTTTAGAGATGTGTGGACCTAAGAACTTTGACATGATGAATGAAAAGCTCTTTACAGACACATTGGATTTGCTTATGTGAACCAGAGGAAATGCATTTCCTCTGACTGGCAGATAAATAATTAAGATCCAAATGTATAGTTAAAAATAATGTTAAAAACACAAAATTTATGTTTTATCAAGATAATATATATTTAAGGTGCAAAGTCACCTTGCAAATGCTGGCATGCCCTTTTATTAATTTCTTTCTTTCTTCATTCATTCATTCACATATACACAATCACAATATTTGTAGGGATTTGCCAGGTAAGAGGCACTGTGTGAGACACTGGGTATAAGTGTACAGATATGAACAAAAGTTGTACTGGAGTAAGTCACACATTGTCAAGAGTCATAATCTGTGTTCAGTTTGGAAAATGTACCAGAGAGAGTAAATCTAGAGACCAGAAGGTCAACAAAACTAGAGTTTGGAAGGTTGAGAACGTAACCCAGGCTTTGTATCACCCTTTATTTCAACCCTAGGGAAGATAATAAAACATCTTTGGGAAAGAAAGCTGTCAATCTTCTAATTATCTAAATCCCTTGGAATGAAAGTGAGGAAAAGGCAAGGCTGGAGAGAAGTGGCATCAACCATTCCCCTCACATGGATTTTCCTTTCTGGCTTTTGCATTACTGTCTTCAGCTCTCATGAAAATAGCATGATAATTATTGCCTGCTCTCCCCTATTTCATTTTATTTATTCCAGAAATTTTTTTGAGGATCCACTAAGGCAGGGGTCCCCAACCCTTAGGCCATGGACTGGTACTTGTCCATGGCCTGTTAAGAACCAGGCCACACAGCAGGAGGTGAGCAACAGGCAAACAGGCATTATAGTAATGCTCAGTAATTACTGCCTCCTGTCAGATAAGTGGCAGCATTAGATTCTCTCACAGGAGTGTGAACCCTATTGTGAACTGTACATGCAAGTGATCTGGGTGACACAATCCTCATGAGAGCCTAATACTGATGATCTGATGTAGAAGAGTTTCATCCTGAAACCATTCACCCACCCACACCCCTGGTCTATGGAAAAATTGTCTTCCATGAAACAGGTCCCTGGTGCCAAAACAGCTGGGGACTGCTGCACTAAAGTATACAGGTATTTTCCTAACCATTAGGGATTTATCATGGATAGGGCAGCTGTGGCACCCAGCCTCATACTGCTTGTAAACCCTGAAAAACCAAATCGTTCTACTCTAGGGTTCTAATGCCAATGGCAACAATTGGCTTTGGAAGAAGAGAAAAAACCTTCTAATTCCTCTTTTAATGTATTCATTGACCCATTTGTTTTTCAGGAACATGTTGTTTAGTTTCTATGTATTTAAAAGGTTTCTGAGGTTCCTCCTGTTATTGATTTATAGTTTTACACTATTGTGGTCAGACAAAAATGCTTGATATTATTTTGATCATCTTAAATTTGTTAAGATTTGTTTTGTGGCACAACATATGATCTATCCTGGAGAATATTCCATGTGTGGTTGAGAAAAATGTGTATTCTGCAACTGTTGGATGAAATGTTTTGTAAATGTCTGTTAGGTTCATTTGGTCTACAGTGCAGTTTAAATCTGATGTTTCTATCTTGACTTTCTGTCTAGATGATCTGTCCATTGCTGAAAGTGGGGTGTTGAAGTTTCCTACTATTGTTGTATTGCAGTCTATCCCTTTCTTTAGACTTTTAAATATTTGCTTTATATATTTGGAAGCTGCAATGTTGGCTATATATATATATTTACAATTCTTATGCCCTCTTGCTGAATTGACCCCTTTATTATTATATAGTAACCTCCTTTGTCTCTTTTTACAATTTTTGACTTAAAGTCTGTTTTATCTAATGTAGGTATAGCTACTCCTTCTCTCTTCTGGTTTCCATTTGCATGGAATACCTGTTTCTTTCCCTTCACTTTCACTTCATGTGTGTCCTTACACGTGAAATGAGACTCTTATAGGCAGCATATAGTTGGGTCTTTTTTTTTTAATCCATTCAGCCACTCTATCCCTTTTAATTGAATAATTTAATCTATTTACATTCAAGGTAATTATTGATAGGTATTTACTACTGCCATTTTTCTAATTGTTTTCTAGTTGTTTTGTATATATTGTCTTCCTTTTTTCCTTAGTGTCTTCCTTTGTTGTTAACTGATTTCCTTTAGTAGTATGTTTTGATTCTTTGCTTTTTATTTTTAGTGTCTCTTCTATAGGTTTTTGCTATGTGGTTGTTATGAGGCTTAAAAAAGCATTTTATAGTTGTAACAGGTTATTTTAAATGTGTAACAACTTAACTTTATTAATAAAAAAACAACTGTACATTTTAACTCTACTCCCCTCCCTGCCTCATTGTGAATTTTTGAGTCACAATTTACAACATTCTATATTGCATATTTCTTAATTATTGTAGTTATTCTTTTTTAACAGTTTTATCTTTTAACCTTCATATTAGGGATACAAATAGTTTAGAAACCATGATTAGAATATAAGAGTATTATAGATTTGATTATATATTTACTTTTACTTCAAATGTTTTGTGTTATTCATTAGCATTCTGTTTTTCGGTTTGAAGAAATCCCTTTAGAGTTTCTTGTAAAACAGGAATAGTGGCGATGAACTTTCACAGCTTTTGTTTTTCTGAAGGATAGTTTTATTGGGTATAGCATTCTTAGTTGGCAGTTATTTTTTCCTTTAGCACTTTGAATATATTTTCCCCCACCCTTGTGGCCTTTAAGATTTCTGCTGAGAAGTGTGCTGCTAGGTATATTGAAACTCTTTTATATGTAATTTGTGTCATTTTTCTTGCTGCTTTCAGGGTTCTTTCTTTGTGTTTGACTTCTGACAGTTTGATAACAATATGTCTTGGGTTATCGTCTTACTTGAATTGAATATAATTGCTGACCTTTAACTTTCCTGTACCTAGATATGTATATCTTTCACTAAGTTTGGAAAGTTTTCTACTCCTTCATCTTTCTATTTTCTCTTGAACTCCATTGACCTGAGCATTTGCTATTTTGATGTCACCCCTTAAATCCTGTAAGCTTCTTTGTTCTTTTCAATTTATTTCTCCTCTGACTACATTTTCAGATAGCCTGTCTTCAAGCTCACTGATTCTTTCCACTGCTTGATCAAGTCTGCTGTTGGTGCTTTCTGTTACATTTCTCATTTTATTCATTATGTTTTTTACATCCAGAATTTCTGCTTTACTTATAAAAATCTCAATCTCTATGTTAAATTTCTCTGATGAATTTCTAAATTTTTCTCTTATTTTCTTGAAGTTCTCTAAGCTTCCTTCAAATAGCATTTTTAAATTCTTTGTCAGAGAGGTCATCATCTTCATTTCTTTAGGGTCAGTCACTAGCATCTTATTTTGTCCATTAGGCAGTGTCATTTTTCTCTACTTGTTCTTAATTCTTATGGTTACATATCAATGTCTATGCATTGAATATGTAGGTATTTATTTCCGACTTTTCAGTTTGGTTTTTTATGTGACTGTTCTTCTGCAGTAGGCCTGTCTAGAAATTCGGAGAAAACTGTCTCTTTAAGTCTTTTCTAAACCAATGACTGCTGCACTTGTTGCAGTGCTAGAAGCACTGGGTTTGCTATGGCTGGCACCAAGGTTTGCTGTGGCTGGCACCAAGGTTTGTGTTTTGGTTGCTGTGAGCTCCACCCCATTCTTTGTTTCTAATTGACCCCTAATAGACTAAGCCTGCTAACACTCACAATGGTTCCTATAAACTGAGACCAAAGCAAGCCTTCTATGAAGGGTCCCAGAATGGAGAGGATGCCAAAAGTCCATCTCTAATACACGTTTTCCATTGTAAAAACCATAAATTCAGAGGAAGTTTCTTCATGTGGTACTGTACAGGCTTGGGAGAGGGACATTGTGGTCAAAAAGGACAGTTATTTTACTGTCTAATTATGGTTTTTCTCTGCTCTGTGCTCAAAGTTGACATTACAGCTTTGCTCCTGAGTTCTTAAATATTCAGGGTTATTATCTTGCCTCTGGATAGATGCTAGTTGGGTTTCTATGGAAGGAGAAATGCCAGAAAACTACTTCACCATTTTACTGATACTACTTTATCAGGACCTTCTAATTTTGATTTTACTTTTCAATCTTTATTTTTTCTAAAACTTTTGTTTCTTCAGTTTCAAGTATTAAATTATCCTAGTTGTTCTAGTAGAAAGCACTGTCTTATGTGTGAACAGTGTCAGTTAAATTAGATATATTCTCAGAATATTCAATGACTGCAACTAGAAATAATCCTGGCTCAATATCAATTTACAAATTTGATTGTTTTCTCTATGTTCTGATTTTTCTTTTTGAGATAGAGTCTCACTCTATCACCCAGGCTGGAGTGCAGTGGCACAATCTTGGCTCACTGCAACCTCTGCCTCTCGGGTTCAAATGATTCTCCTGCCTCAGCCGCCTGAGTAGTTGGGACTACAGGTGCGTGCCACCATGCCTGGCTAATTTTTGTGGTTTTAGTAGAAACGGGGTTTCACCATATCAGCCAGGATGGTGTCAATCTCCTGACCTCATGATCCACTGCCTCAGCCTCCCAAAGTGCTGGGATTACAGGTGTGAGCCACCATGCCCAGCCCATTCTGAATTTTTTGTGTTCTACTTTGTAAGTCACTAGACATTCATTATTCACTATGGTAACTACTATTACATGTGACTATTGAGCACTTGAAATGTGGCCAGTCCAAACTGAAAGGTGCTGCAAGTATAAAATGTGTATCAGATTTCAATAATTTTATATTAAAAAGTATGCAAAGGCCAGTCACAATGGCTCACGCCTGTAATCCCAGCACTTTGGGAGGCTGAGGAGGGTAGATCATGAGGTCAGGAGTTCGAGACAAGCCTGGCCAATATGGTGAACCCCATCTCTACTAAAAATACAAAAAGTAGCCTGGCATGGTGGTGCACATCTGTAGTCCCAGCTATTCAGGAGGCTGAGGCAGGAGAATCGCTTGAATCTGAGAGGCAGAGGTTGCTGTGAGCCAAGATCGCACCACTGCACTCCAGCCTGGTTGACAGAGCAAGATTATATCTCAAAAAAAAAAAAAAAAGAATGCAAAATATTATGTTAATATCTTTCTATTGATTATATGTTAAAATAATATGTTGGATATATTGTGTTATGTAAAATATATTATTAAAGTTAATTCCACCTGTTTCTTTTTCCTTTTTAAAATGTAGTTACCAGGACATTTTAAATTGCAAAGAGGCTCTCATTCCATTTCCACAGGCCAGCACTGCACTTCTCCCTTGCCGCTCTTCATTAACACATGAGGTATCATTCTCAACTATATTTGCTAATAATTTACTCTCCTCCCTTCTCCTGGCAATATTTAGCAAATATTACTGAGTGTTTTCCAGGTCCTGTCTATTCTGATTGTGCTGGACATATAATAGTGAAGAAAGCCAAATAAGTCCTCTGCTTTCACATGACTTCTGTTTTATAGGCAACCCCAATGATATTAGGGTGGTCACCCCTGCCCACGCACTTCGTTTCAGTCATTACTGGACTAAAGCAATTGAGAAGAAGTACAACCCATTCTAATATGAGTTGCACTATTAATAGTTCACAGTTGATCATATGTCTTGTTACCTGTTATCTAAGTGTCTACAGCATCTCCAGTACAATGCTTCTCAGAGTTTGTAGAATATGTGTGGCTTTGGAAATTCAGAGGTGTTCTGAAAACAAAGAAACAGAAAGCACGTCTGTGATCAAAGACATTTAGGGAATTCTGGGTTAAATGAAACACAACATGTCTCTTTACTGCAGGGCTCATCAAAACTTTTGCTTTTCCAATGCAGTCTTATGAAACTCTAAAAGCAGGATATCATGAAAGTTTTTAAACACATTTTACCAAGAATTCTGATTCTGGTGAGATGTTTTTCCTAGGAATAAAATTGTGCACAATAAAATTTTGGAGATCGTGTTCTGTTCATTTCTTCATAATCCCTCATTTTGACATATGCTGTCCTAGGCTGGTTCTTCAGCAACTACCTCTAAAGTGTTCATATCCACACTGGTCTTGTTTGTGCTTTGTGTTGCTGGGTCTAGAGCTCTAAAACCATATTTCTGCTCTGCTACCTGGCTCCACCTAGGTTTTGCTAGTTGGGGAACACTAGAAGAAGGCTTTCTGCTTCCTGTTTCTTTCTGCCTCTTGTTCTCTTAGCTATGTCCTAAGCAACACTTTCTCACCCTAATAGTAGTAGTTCTTTCCTGTCTCAGCAGCTGAATCCAGCTGGGTTTTTTTAAATGACACTTATAGAACCAGTGCCATAACCCCCATCCCCCAATTATCATGGGCCAGTTTAGACCCCTCCTCAGCTGTTTGAGCCTCAGCTCCAAGGTGTCCCTTCTATAAGGGTCTAAGTATTCATAATTAAAATATCTTTCCTTTGTTCACACAGCTGTGGGGTGGTAGTTATTTACTACAGGTGCTACTTTTGGATACCACAGGGTGTTATCTTTGTCATTTCAGTTCTTCAACACAGCTCTTTATATTAAATTTTCTGTTAAAAGAATACATGCAGTTCTTTCTGACTCCTGATTATACCTGTCCAATATGCTCCCTTCATTCTCCCCACTCCCTAGGCCAACAATCTGAGTGGTAAAGCAGAAAGTGATTTGAATGAGATCATATAAAGGATTCCAACATTAGCTCAGTCACTGTTTCTGGGCTAAACTGAGCTGTCTCTGTTCTCAGCTCTCAGAGTGAGCTCTTCTCAGTCTCCAGGAAGTTAAGGCCTAAGAAGACGAGCCTCCATGGAAACAGACCTACCACCAGCCTACCCCTGCTGGCTTTTCCTAGTCTGTTTAGTCATGAATACATCGATCTGAATTTGTCACATTTATTCTTCTCACTTGGAATCTTGTATCTACTACCTTGACAAAATCATGGAGAGAGACCATGACCACATTTTTATTATCTGATTGTCTTCCTGGAAATAAAGAGTTGTGACTGTCACTGGCTGGCAACTATAATTGTTAAACCTAACTGAAGAATTGAAGTCTACTACATTCAGGAGTGTTTGGATCCTAGACCCTGATTTTGGCTTTTATTCATGTCTTTCTGCACTGGCGCATTTTTGCATATGTATGCATATTCATGTGTCGTAGGTCCTTCTGTGTCCATATATGCACACTTGCATGTACATGAACATGTGCCACTGTGTAGGCATATGTGTGATGTGTGTGTGTATGAATATGTGTGTGTGTGAATGTGCTTAGGATAGACAAGACCATTTTCATACACAAGACTATTTTCACCACTATATCTCTAGTATCTCACATAGGGTCTGTGCTAATGGATGCTCAAATATAGTTATTGAATGAATGAATGGATGCATGAAAGAGTGAGTGTTAATGCTAACACAAAAAGGAATGAAATCTGTTCATTTCTTTATTTAAGGTGGGCCCATCTAGATCAGCTCTGTTTAATGGACATATAATGCAAGTCACATAAGTAATTTTAAATTTTCTAGTAACCACATTGAGGAAAATAAAAAGAAATAGAATAAATTAATTTAAAAAATATTTTTATATAATCAATATGTCCAAATTGTCATTATTTCAGAATAATGAATATAAAATAAATACCAATGAGATATTTGCATTTTTAAAAGCCTTTGAAATTCAGTATATATTTTACTCTCATAGCACATCTAAGTTAGGAGTAGCCACATTTCATGGACTCAATAGTCCTATGTGGCTCATAATTGCAGTTTTAGTCAGTTTAAGTCTTGTCAATATCCTTTGGACAATGGAGGAATGGAGAATATTTTCTATTTTCTATTCTTCAAAGTTTAGAAATAAGGAGTCTTTGGAATCCGGGATACTTTTTGGATTGGAGAAACGTTGGTTGAGAATATGAATCTCTGGTAACCCCTAATTGCTGCAAAAGTTACATGGTTCAGCTCACATGTCTTTCTCTGTCCTCCCACTCCAGTGTTTTGGAGGGGAACCAAACTAGGGTCCTATTCTGAAACCTGTTTTCCTTTCCTAAAATCTGAGCCCCTTTGCTGGAAACGTGTCTTTCTCTCTGGAACCTGATCCCATTCTGGAAACCTGTATCTTTTTCTGCAACTGGTTAGAACTATCTCTTTCCTCTTCAAGCTCAGCCGTGAAGAAATTTTTTAAAAATAAAAAATACAAACACACACTAATAACAAGAAAGCATGTGTTATCTTCTTCTGTCTCATATCCTGCATCTTCAGTGTCTCTGTATTAGATCAGATATTGCTCAAAACACAGGAGCCTGAAATTTCTACCCACCCTTTTTTTTGAACCAGAAATTCCCTAGATTCACAATGTCATCATCCACCCCTATCGATACCCCATTTTATGGCTGTGACGGTGGTAGAAATTCACATGGCCTTAGTGGAAAGCCCTGTGTCTCCCCTTCCCCCTGCCTCATCTTCTCTGTTATTAGGTACCACAGAATCTCAGAGATGGTTCCATTGGCTTCAGACCATCTGCCCATTACATTACATACAATGTCTTTTTAAATTCTCTAAAATTGAGTAATTTTTAACAAGCGGGTGGTGGGGAGGACTTCACATATTTTTCATTAACGTATACTGTTAACTATGCTAGTAAATTATGGATAATTTAATTTAATTTAATTTAGGCTTAATGGCAACATTTTTCCTCACTAATGAAATGGTTATTTGTTATTAGGAAAATATTTATTGAAGTGGAATTGTGTGATCTCTCACATCATTATTAAACCTTGTTAAACCATTTTTAATTTCAATTTGGGTTTAATTAAGAGTCATTAAGCATTTTATTAAATCTAAATTAAATTCTAATGGAAATGGGATTTGCCAAAGAGACAGTTGTGCCCTTTCTTCACTCTCAGTTCTCTTAAAGTGACATAGTTACAAAATGACTTGGGGTGAAGTGGAACTCCAATATTATTGATAAAATGGAAAGAACAAAGGCTTTGTTTCAGATCGATCATGGTTCTAATACCAGAACTGCTTCTGACATACCATGAGACCCTGGGCAAGTCATATCATTTTTGTGATAATCACCTTACTCTTCTGTAAGATGAGGACTGTAATAGAGTGTCTGTGGAAACAAAAGGGCAAAAATTATATACCACATGGATATTTTAAGCTTCTTTTTTTGTCTGAGGTATCTACAATTCCTTAGGAAATGGAATTTTAAAAAACCACGTTTGTTGAAGAAAAAAAAAAGGAAACCAATGTGACTAAAAAAATGCCAACATACATCGAGTTGTCAATCTGAAGCCTGAATTCCAAAGAGGATGTAGCTGGAGCAAAGACAAGGGAGTAAATTAGAGTTTAATGAGCCCAAACTTGGAAAAGGCTAGACCAAGAAGACAGGAGCACAGGTCAACTGTGATGAGTCTTGTCCACCTGAAAACACATGGGAGGCCTCCCCCTTGGGTTTGGACCTTATGAAACAGTTGGTTAACGTGGAGCCTGCATGACATGGATAGATCTTTCTTGGCCCAATATAGTGGAATTCAAAAGTAAATCCTAGTCCTATGTAGAGTCCTTGAAAGGGACAAATGTCAGTATTCATTCTTCCAACAGATTACCTCCATGGATCTCCTATATGCCAAGTCATGTTAGGGATATGGCAGCCAACAAGCTCAGACAAATCCTCTTGGGAACTTTGTGACATAATGTTAGAGAAACACATGGCAACAACACACCACAAAATAACAAGTGGTATAATGGGAATATGGTTAATGTGCTCTGTTAAGAGGATTGTCTGATGTGCCAATTATTGAATATTGACTCTGCATGACTTACCAGCATGTCATCCCTTTAAGAGTCTCTTCTTTGAATTCTACTTTGGATATTCACCAAAGTCTTGACTTAACTCAACTCTTGAATTCAATCTCACCTGTAGCTCCTAGAAAAAAATGTCATTTTTCCCTGAATGACCCACCAGTTGGATAAGTCTCTAATTTTACCTGCTCAGGAGAGCTGCTGGAGTATACCTCTTCAAAAAGAAGCATTCATCCTTGACGTGACTTTTACTTCTTCTGGAATTAGTTCTTTAGAAATAGGTACAGGTCTTTATTTTTGACATATCTCAACCTTAGATGGAAACTTTTGCCATCTTGATATCTGAAGACAGTTTTCAACACATACCTAAACCCAGGGAGGCTTTTTACCTCCCAGTACTTTTCTTTGCTTTTTATACATTCAGTAATTAAAACCAGAGGAAAACTTATACAGGCCAAAGAGAGCAAGGGGGCAGCCCCTGAATGGTTCCTACATCAACACTAAATGTATTTATTTTCATCAGCCTAACACATACTCATGTACACATGTGCATATGTATGTGAGTACAGAGGTATGTGCACATGCATGCAGACTCAGCTGCATAACTTCCATCTACTCTTCCAGATCCATTCTACATCTATTTCTACTCTGTTCTGCGATCCAGAAGTCTGACAAGTGTGGCCAACCTCAATGAGTTCTCATAACTTTTGGCTTCTGGTTGGGGTCAGCAGAAAAATTCAGAGAGAAAGAAGAGTGAAGGGAATTAATGTGTTCTCTCATCTCCCTTCCTATGAGGTATCACGAGTGGCTTCATGTGTTGACCAAGATTACAGCTTCTGCCATATGACTGTTTTTCTCCAGGGGACTGCTCTCTGCCCTCATCCCTTCAGGTCTAGGGCAGTCACAGAGTTCTGATATTGCTATCCCCAGGACACTACATTGTGGTGTGCCCCTATGGTTACTTTGCAACCTGCTTATGCCTTTGTAACTAGTTGCTTTACTAAACACTTTTGAAGTTGCCAAGTTTGATTGTGCTATCTGCTTTCTACCATGACCCTGATTTATAGATGTACACAGAAGCACTCAGATCAAAGGTCCCATTCAATGTTGAACTAGACTGCCTTTTCAGGGGGCTGGGAACATTGCCTAGTGGCCAGTCAAGGTGTCTCTAACTGTGTTTCTAGTCAATCTGAGATATAATAAAAGCACTGGAAAGGTCAGCAGACTTGATCCATTACTTCACCATGTCTTTCTGCTCCCAGGAGAAGGTCAAGCTCTGTAAGTTTCCGTCTAATGCCTTCTTTTGTCTTCATTCCAGAGAAGGAGAGGACTGAGTGGCCCAGATGGAAAGCAGAAATGCAGACAGAGGCCTGTGGAAGAAGAATCTTAAAATAACTAGGCAACTTCAAGAAAACAAGTGAGGATTTATTGGAAACAACTGCCTTGAAAGAAGAAAAAAACACTCCAACTTGGTAAGAAAGATGAGAGGACACAAAAACAAGTCAGATTAGAATCACTACAAGAAAATTAAAAAGAAAGAAAGAAAAAAAGAAAGGGTCAAGTCCAAAAAAAAAAAAAGGTCCAGAGAGCAAAAGTCCAGGATACCCGGGCCTCTGTCTTCCTTTTACCAGCCATGGGGTGATCTAAACTTATGTATCTGAGCACTCACTGGCACTGAAAAAAAAAAATCACAGAAGTAGAGTGAGGAGTAAGGAAGAAGACCAAGAACATCTTTTCACTGGTGTGAATTGGCGGAAAAATCAGGCCATCACTTCAAGGAGTGGGATGATGACTTTATGGGGATATCACCTAAGTACAGCCTGACGCCCCATGCTACACTCTCTCCCAAGACCAGCCGAGAAAGATGGATCAGGAAGCCAGGTCAACAGTTCCATCTTTGACACTTACTAGCTATAAGACTGAAGAAGTTGTCCGATATTTTTGTCTCAGCTTCTTTATATGAAAAATGACAGACAATTCATGAGGTTGTTGTGAAAACTAAAAGACAGATTAAAAGTATTGCATTGTTATCTTGTATAAAATTGGGACTTAAAAATTAATTTCTCTCTCTCCATCTCTTTCTTTCTTTTCTTCCCCTTTACTTCCTTCATTTTTCCCTGCCATCCTTCTCCTCTCAATCTGATGTTAAAGCACTATACAGATATTCATTATTTTGCTATTGTTGTTGTTGATACTATTATTATTTTTGATACCACCATTATTTTGTTGTGCAGTTTTGTTTTGTTTTGTTTTTTGAGATGGGGTCTCCCTCCGTCACCCAGGCTGGAGTGCAGTGGCACGATCTCGGCTCACTGTAGCCTCCGCCTCCAGGGTTCCAGGGCTTCTCTTGCCTCAGCCTCCTGGGTAGCTGGGATTACAGGCACACGCTAGCACACGCCACCACGCCCGGCTAATTTTTGTATTTTTAGTAGAGATGGGGTTTCACCATGTTGGCCAGGCTGTTCTCAATCTCCTGACCTCGGGTGGCCTGCCTACCTCAGCCTCTCAAAGTGCTGGGATTACAGATGTGAGTCACTGCACCTGGCCTGTTGTGCAGTTTTATTTACCCTGGGTTTTTTTTTTTTTTTTTTTTTTTTTTTTTTTACAGATATTAGCCTCTCTTCAGCCTTTTCCACCCCATCTGGAATCCTACAACAAACTTTTGGGTTTTAACACAATGTTTTGTCCTATTTTTAAACCAAATTCATTAGAAACCAAGAAAAAGAAAAGAAAAAATCAACAGTGATATTTCCCAAAGTTAAGGCTTAATTTTATTTTGCGTTGGTTGGTTATGGGTGTTCTTGCTAATCAATTTTTCCAAGTTAGGGCTCAGGTGGAATTTTATTGCCAATCTGCCTATTGATAACAAAGACCATCTTTTTGAGCACTCAATATTGAGATGGCATTTCCCCTTCTAGCTGACAGTATCAGGCAATGGATGAAGCAGTTCTGGAAAGGCTTCCTTCCACCAACTTGGACACATTTTTTCTTTTTCCAGCCCAGATGAACTTCCTCATCTCTCCACTCTGATGATAAGCCCTGTTTAGGCTCACGCTTTCATCTGCCTGGGTGGCATCAGAATTTGGGGGACATGTGACCTCAGCTCTTGTGTTTGGATGGCATGTGGCTGTGAGACTCTGCTAAAGTAAACAAGTTTTATATAATAGACAATGATGACAATAAAGATAGTAATATAAAAACAAGTTGTACAGGGCGTCTACTCTGCTGCGCTAGAGACTCTGGAGAGATGATGTCTATTTCTCAGAACCATGGTGGTTAGGGATCATTATCCCATTTCTTAGATAAAGAAAGAGGCCCAGGGGGCTGCAAATCTTTACCCAAAGTCATGCACCCACAGCTAGTGAGAGGCAAATCCAAGATTTTCTTTATGTTTTGTGATCTTTTTCTCTCTCAGTGAAAATATTTGCGGTGGTATTTTTCTCCTTACCACACATTAAGCACCATTAAAGTTAAGCACATTAAGCAAGTTTGCACAAGAAGAGAGAGAAGAGGAAAATGCAAAGGTAACCAGGGGAGTAGAATGTTCTCTGGCCTTGCTGGGACTGTCCACTCCGGTAGAAATGAAAGGGAGTCCTACAGGAGACGATGCAGCTCAGGTGCCTTCTAAGATACATTCCTGCCACTCACGTTGGAAGGCAGAGGCTTAAACTCTCGTCTTTTTGCTCCATTCATATCCACAATACCTCTTAAGATCCTCTGGAGCCTTTCTCACAGACAACATTTTGCCCTTTCCAGACCTTGCTTGGTGAAAATCACATATTAGAAGTGGTAAGTAGAAAGATGAAGACTTCCAGCTCCTTCTGTTACTCTTCCCACCACTTCCGTTCTGAAAAGCTAGACTTGCTCAGGTTTTAGCTGTCATCACTGCTCATCTCATTTCCAATTTTAATGGTAGTGACAAGTACTTTCTTTTCTTCCCCCCCACTTGTGCTTTCCTGTTTCTCAATATCCATTCAAATCCCTGCCAAGACTAGAAAGATTCACAGCCTTTATCTCACTCTCTAGCAGAGTTTGAACTATCTCACCTACTACAGATATGGGGTAAAAGGCATGGTATTATTGAGACTGTAATGCAATGCATCCCCCAAAATTGTTTGTCATTCATTTAACAAATATTCACTGAGTCATAAAGTGATTAAAAATTCAGGCTCTAGAATCAGATTGGCAGAATATGCAGTGCAGCCCTAACATTGTTTAAACTATGTAAATCTTGAGTAAGTTATAAAGATTTCTAAGCCTTATTTACCTCTTCTGTGAAATGGGGATAATAATGGGTAGGTGTTATTAGGATTAAGTGCATGTCAAGCACTTGGCATGTTTGCCCAGCATAGACTTTGTGAAGTCAGAGATACCTTGATCTCTGCAAGAACTGTGTCTATATGCATGTGTGTATGTATCTGAAGGAAGAGGGGAGAAACTGGAGTTTCTATGTGGCTCCAGCTCTGCATGGCTCCTCCTACCTACTGATGTGACCTTGACCAGGCCCTATTCTCTCTGAGCCTCAGTCTTCTCTTGCCATGGGATAAGACTTTCATAACTACATGAAATATTCAAAACTAATCTTAAATCAGTGTAACTGTTCAATAAAATGATATCTTGTACTCTATATTCCTGTTTTATTAACCTATCAGGGAAGCAGATCTAGGGGCCTGTATCTGGGTTTTAAAGAAGCCACTAGGAATTTTCTTGGCTACAGTCAGGGACGTTGTTCAAAGACTGTGTATGTGCAGGGGCAGTGGGTGCAGAGTCATTAGGCACTCATTGGCTTTTCTGAGAAAAATGAGCTCAGGAAAACCAAAATCTTGGCCACTTTTCCATTCTAACACCTCATCTTTCTCTAAGGTTAAGCTAACCTGGTGACCAGTTCCTAGCCTGAAATAGGCCCCTCTGCCACAGTCAGCTTTAGGGAAATGAGAAAAACAGTCAAAATAATGCAGCCCACGTGACACTCATGCCAGCGTCACCCAGGGAAGGAGTGGAACTCAAGCTCTCCAGCCCCTCCAGGTATTACCCCAAAAGCTAAACATTAAATACAGGACTGTGAGTCTGAATGAGTCCACTGTGGAAGGTTCTCTAAAGGTCGAAGAGATCTATTTGATTCATTTAAATAAATTAAAAAATGTTTTGGAATAACTTTAGATTTGTATAAAGGTCTCAAAGCTAGTCCAGAATTCCTGGTATATTTCTTCTAGCTTTTCCTGATGTGAACATATTATATATTATGGTATATTTGCCAGAACTAGAAAATCAACACTGGTAAATTACTATTAACTAACCTCCAGACTTTATTTGGGTCTCACCAATTTTTCCATGATTGTTCTTTTTTGTTCAAGGATTTAATCTAGTATACTTCACTGAACATAGTCTATGCATGATTTTTAATGTGCTGATTGGTTTTGTGCTGCTATAGAGACATATTTCTGGGTGATCTACAAAGAAAAGAGGTTTATTTGGTTCACAGGTCTGCAGACTGTAAGAAGCCCAACACCTCCATCTGCTTCCTATGAGGGCCTTATGAAGCTTCCAATCATGGCAGAAGGGAATGGGGAGCCAACATGTCACACTGTGAGAGAGAGAGAGCAAGAAAGAGAAAGAAGAGTAAGGTGTCATGCTCTTTTTAGCAATCAGGTCTTTCAGGAACTAATGGAATAAAAACTCGCTCATTACCATGAGAACTTTTTTTTTATTATTATACTTTAGGTTTTAGGGTACATGTGCACAATATGCAGATTTGTTACATATGTATCCATGTGCCATGTTGTTTTGCTGCACCCATTAACTCATCATTTAGCATTAGGTATATCTCCTAATGCTGTCCCTCCCCCCGCCCCCCTCACCCCACAACAGTCCCCAGAGTGTGGTGCTCCCTTTCCTGTGTCCATGAGTTCTCATTGTTCAATTCCCACCTATGAGTGAGAACATGCGGTGTTTGGTTTTTTGTCCTTGTGATAGTTTACTGAGAATGATGTTTTCCAGTTTCATCCATGTCCCTACAAAGGACATGAACTCATCATTTTTAATGGCTGCATAGTATTCCATGGTGTATATGTGCCACATTTTCTTAATCCAGTCTATCGTTGTTGGACATTTGGGTTGGTTCCAACTCTTTGCTATTGTGAATAGTGCCGCAATGAACATATGTGTGCATGTGTCTTTATAGCAGCATGATTTATAGTCCTTTGGGTATATACCCAGTAATGGGATGGCTGGGTCAAATGGTATTTCTAGTTCTAGATCCCTGAGGAATCGCCACACTGACTTCCACAATGGTTGAACTAGTTTACAGTCCCACCAACAGTGTAAAAGTGTTCCTATTTCTCCACATCCTCTCCAGCACCTGTTGTTTCCTGACTTTTTAATGATGGCCATTCTAACTGGTGTGAGATGGTATCTCATTGTGGTTTTGATTTGCATTTCTCTGATGGCCAGTGATGATGAGCATTTTTTCATGTGTTTTTTGGCTTCATGAATGTCTTCTTTTGAGAAGTGTCTGTTCATTTCCTTTGCCCCCTTTTTATGGGGTTGTTTGTTTTTTTCTTGTAAATTTGTTTGAGTTCATTGTAGATTCTGGATATTAGCCCTTTGTCAGATGAGTAGGTTGCAAAAATGTTCTCCCATTCTATAGGTTGCCTGTTCACTCTGATGGTGGTTTCTTTTGCTGTGCAGCAGCTCTTTAGTTTAATTAGATCCCAGTTGTCAATTTTGGCTTTTGTTGCCATTGCTTTTGGTGTTTTAGACATGAAGTCCTTGCCCATGCCTATGTCCTGAATGGTATTGCCTAGGTTTTCTTCTAGGGTTTTAATGGTTTTAGGTCTAACATTTAAGTCTTTAATCCATCTTGAATTAATTTTTGCGTCAAGCCATTCATGAAGAATCCACCCCTATGACCCAAACACCTCCTGCTCGGCCCCACTTCTAACATTGGACATCAAGTTTCCTCATGAGATTTGGAGGGGGCAAATATCCGAACTATATCAAATGTGTCAGTATTTGCTTTCTGATGTAGAGAGTTCTGTGTGTACTAAAAGAGTCTACAATTTGAGCTCTGATTTACACATCTTTCTTTCTAGAGAAATCCATTCCTAGTATGTTTACCTTAGTCATATCCCAAGGAAGTGGTCAGGATGCTCAGATTTTACTTAATACCCTTATGAGAAATTATTTTGATTTTTTACTCCTCCACTAGGTGGTTAAACAGTGAATTTCCTTGTTTGAAGAATGCGTTCATTATGTGCCAGGCAGCGTGCTAGATGCTTATACAGATTACCTAATTTAATTCTGCTAATGTTCCTTTGTGGGTAGTAGTAGTATTATTACTGTTAGCCAGATAAAAAGACTGGGTTCCAGAGAGATTTATCACTTTCCCAAATATAGTGAAAGAACCAGAATTTAAAGCAGTCTTGTAACTTTGAAGACAATTTGCTCCTCTGATGTTTCCATTTTAAGGCCTCTGTTTTGCAGAGCTCTAGCTCTAGAGCAAGAAAAAAAAAACCTACAGTTTCTCTTACAGGTTGCAAAGAGATGGTGTTCATCTCTGTGTGTTTCAAGATATGGTTTACATAGCTGATGTACAGTACTCTTAGAATTAGTTCAAGATTAAGTGTTTCTAAGCCTAAAGAGTAAGATGTCAGTGATTCCGGCTGATGGATCTAAAATAGCAAGTACATCGTGCAGTGGTTCAAATGCTGGATAAAAGAGCCTATCTGCAGCTGGGCACGGTGGCTCACGCCTGCAATCCTAACACTTTGAGAAACTGAAATGGGTGAATTGTTTGAGCCCAGGAGTTTGAGACCAGCCTGGGCAACATGGCAAAACCCCATCTCTACAAAAAAAAAAAAAAAAAAAAAAAAAACACAAAAAAATTATCCGGGCTTGGTGGTGCGTGACTGTAGTCCCAGCTACTTGGGAGGCTGAGATGACAGGACCGCCTGAGCCCGGGGAGGTTGAGGCTGCAGTGAGCTGAGATCACGCCACTCAACTTCAGCATGGGTGACACATCGAGACCCTCTCTCAAAAGAAAAAAAAAAGAGAGCTTATCTGCATTATCTCCCAGCTCTCCTTACAACATATATACTTAACAGAAGCTTGGCATTTTACCTCCTGAATGCCCAGGATACTATGCATACATTTCCCTCCCTGCTGGTAGGTGTTTCTTTGGGAAGAGGAAAACCACAGCGCTTTGCCGAGGAAGATTAGAATCAGTGTGGGGAAAATTCTGAATTGGGCACAGAGGGCTCAGACTGAGTGTGGGATAGGGGAATTCAAGGACAAGGACGGACCAGGAAGGTCATGCATTCAGGCCTGAGACTCGTTTCATCAACCTTGGGTACAGGATATGTGCGCATATAACTACACATAAATCCAGATTAAGGAGAGACAGACAAATTTTCCAACACTTGTAGGCACAAATCAGTTCATTTATTTATTCATCTATAGAACAGGCATTTATTGGGTACTTTCAATGAGCTAGGCTCTGTGTCCACAGATTTCTCATCTTAGTCTGCTTCTCAAAGCTTTATTAGGCCTTCCATGGGTGCAGCTATATGCCAGCCTCAGGAAACCTATCTTTCTGAAAAATACATTTTTTTTTCTTTCAAAGGAAAGGAGAAGCTAGTTTCTGAGGGACACAAGAAAATCAAAGAAACCAGAGAAAAGTGCAGGATGCCATATTCCTAATAGCAGGAAGAAAACAGGGTCCTGTTGTACCTTAGTGACCCCGAATTCCTCAGGGTGGAGCAAATGCAGAAGGGCTCCAAGGCCATCTGCATCTGCGATTTTCTTCTGCATCTGCGATTTTCATTATTGCATCCTCTCTGTCTCTTCCGTCCTGTATATACCAGTAATTAAACTGACAATGAGCAATGCACATCTAGGTGTCAGGATAGAGTGAGTGGGGCTGTGGTGGACATTGTCGGAAGGGACAGAATGGATGTGCTCTGCGATGAGTGGACCACCATCACTAAAATGGACAGTTGTTGTGCCAAAAAAGAACCACAGACAGAGTCCATAGACAGAAAGGACACATACTCCCTTGGGAAATATGTACTGCAGCAAAGAAGGGTCACTTATTGCTATAAATTTCCCTCTACGTACTGCTTTAGTAGTATCTCACGAGTGCAAATTTTAATGTATTGTTTTCCTTTTCATTTAGTTCCAAGTACTTTATTTTGATTTCTCCTTTGACCCAGAACTTTTCTAGAGGTATGTTATTTGTGTTCAGATATTTCAGATATTTCTGTTTTTCATTTTAATTTGATTTTACCATGGTCAAAGAACATATTTTTTATAACTTTAAAATTTTAGCCCGGGCACAGTGGCTCACGCCTGTAATCCCAACACTTTGGGAGGCTGAGGCGGGTGGATCATGAGGTCAGGTGTTCAAGACCAGCCATCAACATGATGAAACCCTGTCTGTACTAAAAATATAAAAATTAGCTGGGCGTGGGGGCGTGTACCTGTAATCCTAGCTACTCAGGATTGTGTGAGGCAGGAGGCTGAGGCAGGAGAATCGCTTGAACCTGGGAGGCAGAGGTTGCAGTGAGCTGAGATCGTGCATTGCACTCCAGCCTGGGCAACAGAGGGAGACTCTGTCTCAAAAAAAAAAAAAAAAAAAATTGAAAATGTGTTAATTTAATTTAATAATTTGAACACTTGTTTCATGGGCCAGAATATGGTTTATCTTGGTAAATATTCTGTGTTCGCTTGAAAAGCATTTGTATTCTATTGTTGGGTGGAATGTTCTCTAAATATCAATTCAGTCAAGTAGTTTATTGTGTATTATTCAGTTTTCTCTGCATTTACTGATTTTCTGTCAACCTCTTTATCAGTTATTGAGAAACAGGTATTGAAATCTCTAGGTTTCCAACTGTAATTGTTGATTTGTCTATTTCTTCTTGTTATTTAGTCAGTTGTTTTTTTGTTTTTATTTTTTTCCAGAGATAAAGTCTCACTCTGTCACCCAGGCTGGAGTGCAGTGGTGCGACCTCGACTCACTGCAACCTCAGCCTCCCTGGTTCAAGTGATTCTCTTGCCTCAGCCTCTGGAGTAGCTGGGATTAAAGACTTAATCCGCCATGCCCAGCTAATTTTGTAATTTTAGTAGAGACAGGGTTTCACCATGTTGGCTAGGCTGGTTTCGAACTCCTGACCTCAATCCTCCACCCACCTCAGCCTCCCAAAGTTCTGGGATTACAGGTGTGAGCCACTGCATCCAGCCTATTTAGTCAGTTTCTGATTTTTGTGTTTGAAGCTTTGTTTTTGGGCATGTGATATGATTTGGCTATGTCCCCACCCAAATCTCAACTTTAATTGTATCTCCCAGAATTCCCACCTGTTGTGGGAGGGACCCAGGAGGAGGTAATTGAATCATGGGGGCTGGTCTTTCCCATGGTATTCTCATGATAGTGAATAATTCTCACGAGATCTAATGGGTTTATCAGGAGTTTCTGCTTTTGCTTCTTCCTCATTTTCTCTTGCTATTACCATGTAAGAAGTGCCTTTCACCTCCTACATGATTCTGAGGCCTCCCCAGCCATGTGGAACTGTAAGTCCAATTAAACCTCTTTTACTTTCCATTCTCAGGTATGTCTTTGCCAGCAGCGTAAAAACAGACTAATATAGCATGTAAATGTTTGGGATTGTTATGTCTCTTACGAATTTACATCTTTATAAAACAATTTTTTTCTATCCTCGGTAAAATTTCTTGCTCTGAAATTTAGTCTGATATTAATATAATCATTGCAGAATTTTTTAAAAATGGACTTTATTGGCAATGGCATTTAGTACACTCACAATGTTGTACAACTATCACCTCTATTCAGTTCAAAAATTTCACCCTAAAAGAAAATGCTGTGCTTATTCAGCTGTTGCACCTCATTTCTCTATCTTTCTAAGCCCTAAAAACTACCAATCAGGGTCTGTCTCTATGGATTTACTATATCACATGTTTTATACAAATGGAATTATACAATATATAATCTTTGTTGCCTGTGCTTCCTTTGGTAGGCATAATGTTGTTAAGGGACACCCATATTGTAGCATGTATTAGTGCTTCACTTCTTTTCCTGGTTAAATAATATTTTATTGTATATACATATTATAATTTGCCCATTTATTCATTTATGGGGCATTTGGGTTATTCCCACCTTTTGACTATTGCAAATAGTGCTGATAAGGTTACTTGAAAACTGGTTCTTTAGAATTTTGTGTTTTAAGATTTGTTAGGGGAGACCAGAATATTGTTTATTCTAGGACTAATCTTTCTCTGGTACTGAGGCAATAACCTATGTTGAGAAAAATATGTGCATTTCTTTAAATTCATTAAGAAAGGGTGTTATTATTGATCAGCTGTGTCAATCATGGAGCGCAGATGGAAGAGGTAGCACATGTACCCATTATCTGCTCTCTATATTATGTAAATTCATGTAATAAAGAACTAAGAATGATTACCCTGGAATTTTCCCAAGATACTGAGATACTCCAAGTAGGGGGGCATCAGGGAAGATGACTGAGATTATTACTCACATTTTAAAATAAGTAAGGTCAAAGAGACTAAATGACTTTTTAAATTCAATGAGACTTCAGTGCAAGAACCAGGATTTGAATTCCATTTAACCCCATTTTTAAATAGCCAATTTAATTGGAGAGATGGCAGCAAAATGACAGACAATGAAAGTGATATTGGGGCTTCACGAGAGTATTTCACTCAACTACATTATGGAAGTTGCTGTGTCATCTACCCATTCTAGGTGAAGACCACACATGGAAAAGGGAGGCTGAGAATGTAAGACATCAGCAGAGTGTGGATCTGATAGCTGTGTTGGAACTAATGGAAGATAGGTGGTTTGAGAAGTAAGGAGATGGCTGGGCACTGCTGGGAATGTTTTGAAGGCACATCTGGGCTAAACAGGGAGTATCATGAATGATTAGCAGTAGCAGTATTTACTTTGAGCTTGGTCAAAGGAAGGTATGGGAGTGTAAATGAAGGCCATTATGTTAACAACCTAGGCTTCTTTTCAAAAGATCATGACAAAGACCTTGGTGGATAAAATTGTGCTGGTTATATTACTTTTTTGTTTATTTGTAGTTAGTTTGAAATTTCCTAGGTGAAACCATTTCCCCCTTATTCTGAATATTTTTCATGAGACTTTTGATGTCATTTTTCCACTCCCTTGCAGCAGGATGGACAGATAACCACATAACCCACCAAAATTCTTCTCTGGAAATGATGCATATATATATGCAGACACATAAAAATATTTATATAGAGATATATACATCTTTTGTATATATAGTACATATATTTTTATAGATAAAAATATTTTATCTATAGAAATATGCACTTTTCTCTCTATATTTATTAATATTTAAATTATATTTATATAATATGATATAATATATTATAAATATATAAGAATATATAGAGAAATATATATAGAATATATAGAGAGAAAATACATATTTTCTGTTTTCTATATACTTTCTATATTATATATAGAAAATAGATATATTCTCTATATTTTTACATGTATTCTATATATTTCTATATATTATATAGAAAAATATACATTAAAATACATAATATATATTCAAATACTTTGTTTTTATATATAAAATACTTTTATATAACAAAGTATTTCTATAAAAATAAATATTTTATATATTTCTATATATCTATATTTCTATGTCTAGCATAGAAATATATATATTATTAAAAATATATAATATATATTTTTATAGAAATACTTTATTTTGGTTTGCTGAGCTATAAAAATATGTCAGGGCTAACAGTGAGCATCTCTTCTAGTTTTGTGGTGGAGAAGATGATGATGGTAAAGGGTCTGGACTGAGCCACACTTGAAAGATAACAAATATACTTGAGAATCTCAATTGAGCCATTCCTGAAACTAACATGAACTTCCTTGTTATATAGGCCAAACAATTCCATTATGTTCTTAAACCAATATCTCAGTTTGGTTTCCCCAGAAGCAGACCTTGAGACCAGGATTCAAGTGCAAGTGATTTATCTTAGAGATAATACTAGGATATAATAGTATGAAAGAAGAGAAGCAAGACAAGGAACGGAAGACAGTCACTAAAAGCCTTCTTATCCAGGAAGTAACCACGATACATAATTGGAGCGTAATCTCTTTGGGAAACCTTAGGAGCCAGTATAAAAATGTGTCTGCAGACTGTCCCACCTGTGGAGAGAGGGGCTGGAGGTATCTATGTACTATGCCTTTTAGTCAGTTATTGAGTTGTAATCCCAGGAGACATCAATTCCTGAAAGTTCTGGCTGCCTTGTGGGTGGGTGGCAGCGTGGGCTCCTAGAACCAGAGGAAGCCCTCAGGCAACAAAATGCAGGGCTGGCCAATTTAAGTTGGGCTAGTGTGGACTGAGGTGAGGGTGAAGAGACTTGAGTGTCGCAAAGGTGAGGTCTGTCGCAGCTTCACTGAGTTGAATTTCCATCACCTGCAACAGAGAGTGCTGGGAGAATTCAGGGCCCCTCATGTGCTCTCAGACCTGGTCCGTGCCACCATCCAGCTTTGTAGAGAAGGCAGCACTGTTTCCCTTTCTTGAAGGATCACCTTGCCCGCTAGGTGGCATGTATGTGCACCCCAAGATCTAGACAATGAGAATGGAACTCGGTAGCCCCTCTGCAGAGAAAGACAAACCCTTATGAAGATCAGATGAGGCTTTCATTGTAGGAGGCCTTATACTATTTACCCACTGACAACTTCTTTCTCATGAAAGTTTGTTTTCAGGGTTGTGCCCTGCCTAATGTGATTTGTTTATTTTTCTTGAGTGAGAACCAGCTTTGGCTTTTAGGGTTTGGCCTCAGTTGTATTTCCCATTAGTCATTTTCTCTGCAATAAATGTTGTTGGCTGTAAAGTTGGAGTCCTTTTAGCACAACTGGGAGGGGCTTGAGGCTCCCAAATATTGGCCTTTTTCTAAAGGAGGCAAAAAGAATAGCATGAGGTAAAGGAGAGTGTCTGAAGTCAGTAACTATAGTTTTGATATGCTTAGATTTTACCCCCACAAATTATTCTTTACCCATCCAAATCTTTGACACTAGAACATGAGAAGGAAAATAAGGCAGGCAGGCAGGAAGTGATGGTGGTACAAAATTAGGCTGGAGTGATGGGCAGGAACCATCTCCCTTAGTTCTAAGGTCCACCCAAGGAAGGTCATGTCCTCAAGGAAGGATGGATCATTCCGACATTCAAACTGTAAACACCATCATCTCACTTTTTATAAGGGCTTTCTTATGAGCTCCTGAAGTTGAGCGTTAACTGGTAAATGTTATCGTGGACCACATTCACCCTCCTCTCTTGCCCCAGACCCTGCCAACACTACAATTTTCATCAGATCACACCCAATCAGAGAACACTTAGTGTAGATATTAAGAGTTGGGGGTGCATTGTTCAAAAGCTCTGATCTTTGGTAAAGTTCACTCATTAAGTCTGTTTTTTTAAGCATCTGATCCATTCCAGGGACCGTTTTAGACACCTGCAATAAAATGATGAACAAGAAAGACAGTCTCAGTCCTCAAGAAACTTCTATTCTGATTAGATAGGCAGAAGACAGATAAGAAAGACATTAATTCAATAGTTATGCAGCATCTCTGTGCCTTAGTTTCCACCAACGTATGTGAAATGGAGTCAGTAAAAACACCCGCCTTGTGTTGTAAGAGTCAGATGACCTAAGATGGAATTGATGGAAGAGACCCCAGCTTATTGATCATTGCTCCCTGTGTATCTATTCTTTGGTAGAGTCTGAATTCTAGAGGTTCTGGTCAGCAAAGCCCTACATCTGAACATGCTTGAATCAGATGAATTCTGCAAGGGACTGGCACAGAATAGGGAACCCTTCTTGTGCTCTTGACACAAACCCTAAGCCAGGTGTACCTGGACATCATTTTCTAGGATGCACAAAGGGTCTTCATTCATTAATGCCTTGCACATGTCAGAAGGGAAGAGAGGCTTTGGGCCTCAGCCTTGCCATTCAGACCCAGCTCCTTACTGGTACAACCCTTCCATATCCCTTACTTCCAGGGCCTTGGAGCATGGTCTGCAATGCCCAGTGGTGTCTGGATGTGCCTCCAGGTTCAGACATTATTATCCCTGCTTTTTCTGGTTTTCATTTCCTTTTCTTGTGTGCTAGGCTTTTGAAATACATATTGCAGCCACTTGTTGCCCTGTTTTCTAAGCTGCCTTGAACTGCTGCCAGAGGCTGTTGCCAGAGGAGCTAATGACTAAGTCACTCTCCTTTTGGCCTCTGGCAGGACTGGAAATCCACTTGGGGATGGGGTAGCAAAGGCCCAGCCATCCTGAACCGATCAGGAAGCCACAATAAAAGTGCCGACCAGGGAGTCAGTCACTCACCCTCAAAGCTCAGCGCTGAGCTCAGCATGGAGGTGTCCACCAGGCTGGGGATGCTCTAGTTTGCTTCTGCAGAACCACATCAGAAGCAGAGATTCAGGCACAAAGGCAGGACCTTCAGAGAAGCCTTGGGGGGTATCCCAGGGTCAACAGGAAAGAGAAACTCACTGTGTTTCTGAGCCAGGAAAGACAGAGAACAGCAAAGAAACACCAGGCTGTGAGCCAAAGATAGCAAACCCAAGTGAAGTAGATTGTGAATAACAATAATAAATAATAGTTAACAGCTATTTTGAACTTACTTCATGTAAGGCTTTATCCAAACACTTTTAAAGTCCTATCTCATTCAGTTCTTCCAATAACCCTATCAGATAGGCTCTATTATTTTTCTCACTTTCAGAATAGGAAACTGAGTCACAGACAGATTTAGTTTGCAGTGGCCCAATGTTGTCCCAGTGATCCTCTCTTACAGGACAATTGCAATCCTCCTGGTTAGTAATCCTGAATTCAAAATGCATTTCCCAGGTGGTTTATTTGTTCAGGTGTATGCAGCACTTGTACTGAGAGCTCAGGATAGAGAAGATAAGATACGACAGTCCTGGTCTTTGTCTGGCTGATTCTGATGGCCACAGCATCTCCAGCCACCCATTTTGACCTGTTCTTCTTTTCACCTTTGCTTTCCATTATTTATGGGGGTTTATAGTACAGTAAACTGTTAGGTTGGTGCAAAAGTTGTTGTGGTTTTTGCCTTTAATTTCAATGTCAAAAACCACAATGGCTTTTGCAGCAATCTAATAGTTTCTATTTTCTGCCCATCTCCTACACCTTCATCTCTCTTGGATTTGCTGTCACCTAGAATGTGCCTCTTCCCTATCTACCAATTTTGCTCTTTTGAGTTCTGCCTGTCCTCCAAGTTTCACCTACAGTTTCCAGTGTTGCTGCTTTCATTAAGCTTTTCACAAGAACCCCAACCTCAGGTCTTCTCTCTCTCCTCTGAACTGAGGGGATGAACACTTTGCAGCAAGTTTAGAGATTTTTACCTCATACTTCCTTGCATTGTCCATTTCCTTTATAACTGAACAGAAATGGCCATATCTTATCACTCTTTCAGTTTCTTCCATATGCTATTATGGAGTAGTTAAAAATAGCTTATGGATTAAGAAAGTAATTTAACAAAAAGGATATGGTGGGCAGCTTCTAAGAGGGCACTATGATCCCCACCTCCTGGTATTCATGTCATTGTGTAACCTTCTTCCCTTGAGTGTGGGCAGAGCCTGTGACTTTCCTCTAGCCAATACAATACAGCAATACTTATGGGCTGCCACATCCATGGTTAGGTTATGTAAGGTTGTGAATTCCATCTTGTCAGTAGACTCTCACTGGCTTTGAAGAAGCAAGCATCCATGTTGGGAAGGCCTACCTGGCAAGGAAATGAAGGCAGCCTACAGCCAAGGAGAAACCGAGGTTCTCAGCCCCACAGCCATTAAAGAACTGAGTTTCGCCATCAACTCCATGAGGCTAGAAGCAGACCCTTCACAGTGCAGCCTTCAGATGAGACCTCAACCCTGGCTGACAGTTTCAGTTATACTTTGAGACACCCTGAATCAGACAGCCCATCTAAACTGTGCCCTCATTGCTGACCCACAGAAATTAGAAGATGATAAATGCATGTTGTGTTAGTCCATTATATTTGTGGTAATTTGGTACACAGTGATGGATAGTACAGGAAGGTTCAGCAGACAAAGCCTTTTTGGAAGAATTCAAATGGATTGAAAAGTATAACTAAGGAAAGCAAGAGAGTGAGGTGACATTTGAGGCTGGGGAAGTGTGTGAGCAATGGCTTTATGGAATGTTCACAAAAGAGTTCCAGGCAGACCTGCAGATGTAAACAGGAAGCTAACTGGGGAGGCCTTAAAGCAAAAAGAAGAAAAAAAATACCAAGCCAGAAGAAAGAAAAATGATGACAATGTAGAGAAATTGTGATAGTGAGGGGATACCTCTGTGAACATTGAGAATGAGATAAGGTGGAGATGCTCCATTCATATCAGATGGCCTTTACCTTTGTATAAATGCAGGTTCTCAGGTTATCTGCTGCAAGCAAGAGAGGAAGAGGGCTTCTTAGTGTAACAATACTATTGATATGACAGTAAGTCACCATTTTACATCTCACTTAGGCCTCACAGCCTCCTTATGAGAGGTTTTATTTCCATCTACACTTTGTAGATAAAGATTAAAACATTCAGAGAGATTAAGTTACTTGCTGATTGTCATTCAGTTCAGAAGTGGCAGAATTTGGAAACAAACTCAGATCCTAGAGCCATGGAGTCATATTGAGGTTCTGGAACATTTTTCTGCAGATGCTGTGGGGAACATGTGCTCTTTGCCAGTGTTGTTTTACTGCTCTGTGTCAAGAGTGCTTTGGGGACAGTGATAGAAGACATGATGGGTTTAGACTCAGAAGGAGGAAGTGGTAGAAAACATGATGGGTTTAGATTCACGAGGAGAAAGTGGTACAAAACATAATGAGTTTAGCCTCAGGAGGAGGAAGTCTAGCAGGAGATAGAAACAGGCAGAAGAGAGGCTCTTTTATTGAGAAGATATGAAGTAATCTAGTGTATCAAGGTAAATATTTCAGGAGGTGGAAGACAACCAGTGTGTGAAGGTTGTAGCTACTGGAGCATCTGCACACAGGAAAACATGAGCTTCCCAGAGACTTCAGATCAGAAAGTCTAGCTGAGCTGTGAGAGAAGATAGAAGATGAAGGACTGGCTCCAATTATAAAGTAGATCATAGAGTAAGATGGTGAATGGAGATACGTAGGTAAGGGATACAGGAAACCTGTCAACTTCATTCCAATAAACATTGACATAAACGTTCATAGATTAATTGAATCTTTCACTGTGATTCCTGGACAAGGCAGTGCCATCTCTGAAATAAAAGCCTCTATTTTCTGTTTCCATCTTTATGAGTCAAGCAGTTGTTATCATGTTTTTAGAAAACAAATGTAGGCTTCAAATTCATAGTTACTCCTGCCTATTCAATGAAAACAACAATCATATGTCAAAATGATATGATGGCATGATGGTTCAGGATGGACTGAGTTGGCATGAGAGTTTACCAAGGAGGATGCAAGCATTTTCTAACTTTCAGAAAAAGAGTGATGGTGTGCTCACCGTTTTGGCATAATCCTGGGGTATTGAGAACCAACCCTCATGCGATACTGAGAAAACCGCTAAGAAGGAAGCTATGACGTTTCTTTCATATTTTTTTCTCAATGCCTAGCTCTGTGTTTGGTGCCTAATAGGCGACTTATAAAAGCATATTGAGTTCTCATTGTTCAATTCCCACCTATGAGTGAGAACATGCGGTGTTTGGTTTTTTGTCCTTGCGATAGTTTACTGAGAATGATGTTTTCCAGTTTCATCCATGTCCCTATAAAGGACATGAACTCATCATTTTTTATGGCTGCATAGTATTCCATGGTGTATATGTGCCACATTTTCTTAATCCAGCCTATTGTTGTTGGACATTTGGGTTGGTTCCAAGTCTTTGCTATTGTGAATAGTGCCGCAATGAACATATGTGTGCATGTGTCTTTATAGCAGCATGATTTATAGTCCTTTGGGTATATACCCAGTAATGGGATGGCTGGGTCAAATGGTATTTCTAGTTCTAGATCCCTGAGGAATCGCCACACTGACTTCCACAATGGTTGAACTAGTTTACAGTCCCACCAACAGTGTAAAAGTGTTCCTATTTCTCCACATCCTCTCCAGCACCTGTTGTTTCCTGATTTTTTAATGATGGCCATTCTAACTGGTGTGAGATGGTATCTCACTGTGGTTTTGATTTGCATTTCTCTGATGGCCAGTGATGATGAGCATTTCTTCATGTATTTTTTGGCTGCATAAATGTCTTCTTTTGAGAAGTGTCTGTTCATGTCCTTTGCCCACTTTTTGATGGGGTTGTTTGTTTTTTTCTTGTAAATTTGTTTGAGTTCATTGTAGATTCTGGATATTAGCCCTTTGTCAGATGAGTAGGTTGCAAAAATGTTCTCCCATTCTGTAGGTTGCCTGTTCACTCTGATGGTAGTTTCTTTTGCTGTGCAGAAGCTCTTTAGTTTAATTAGATCGGACATCACACTCCAGGGACTGTTGTGGGGTTTGGGGAGGGGGGAGGGACAGCATTAGGAGATATACGTAATGCTAAATGACGAGTTAATGGGTGCAGGAAATCAACACAGCACATGGATACATATGTAACAAACCTGCACATTGTGAACATGTACCCTAAAACCTAAAGTATAATAATAATAATAAAAATAAATAAATAAAAGCATATTGACAGAATGAATGAGTGGGGCATGATTTTGTGTGTTCCTTTGCTCAGTCCCTTTGCAGTCTATTTTAGATAAACATACATTCTAGCGAGTACCAGGAATTAGACAGCACATATGCATTTCAGAGACTGAGGGTCTGAGAAGTCCAGACTCCTCTCCCAGCTCTCCTCTCCACTTACAGAGGAAACCAACCTCTCCTTCTCCCTCCAACTCACAGAAGAGGGAGGCCAGCTGTAATGGCCTTGGCCCCAGTTTGCTTGTATAATTAATGTGGGATTTTTCCTCCTCTAGTAAAAAATGACCTTGTCAAACAAGAGACAACAAAATCTTGGTTACTGAGCATTGTGGACTCCCTGCTGGGATGGCATCCTGGGCCTTGCAAAGAGAAATCTAATAAAATTGGTGTCAGAGGCTCCCTGGGTGCCAGGTCCCCTGCTGCCTGACCCCATGATCCCAATTTATTAGCCAAACCCAAGAAAGCAGACAAACCTCACTGGCTCCAGACAGGAGACTTCCAAGTGGGAGCTAATGTGGGGGCTGGGGCTAGGCTTCAGCAAAAATGACAAGGGAAATGACAGGAGGTGCCAGCCGACCAGGGAGCCTGGGGAAGCCTTATTCAGAGCATCATGCTGCCTTGACAGGGCCGGTTTCAACTTGGTAGAGGAATGTGTTAGAATGGCCCATTGGGAAAGGAAGTGTTTTTTCTCTCTTTGCACTGTTATTTGCAGGGCCATGGACAGCATGTCTTGCATTAGCCATGTTCATGGGAGTCAGCAGGCGTCAGTAGAGGAATAGCCAAAGACAAGTATTTGCATGTGGAGTTTTCATTTTGTAAATTGAGCACTTCTTCAAGTGCAAGAGAGTTTTAAGTGTACAGTCACTACTTACCCTTCCACACAACCAAAACTCCCTGTGATAGGAAACACTGATTTGCATTGTACACTAGCTGCACTCCTTATTAACTAAATGATCTTGGGAAAATTTCTTAACTTCTTCCCCTATAAAATGAGATAACAGTACTATTCTCATAAGGTGAGGATTCCAATATGAGAAAAACAGAATAAACCCACAAAATGATAGCACATCACTATACCAGCGAAAGTCACCAAAAAAAAGAGGTCTATTTCAAATAGCAATGAGAACTCTAAAATGTCTAGGAATTGTCTTAACAAATAATATATAAAGCCTATGGGGGAAAGTGTCAAAACTCTAAAAAAGGATATAAAAAAATCTGATAATTTTAAAGATATTCCATGCTTATGAATGAGATGTCTTAATATTTAAAGTTACCAATTATCTTCAAAGTAAACTATGAACTTAATGCAGTGACAACCCAAATTTCAGACAGATTTTAAAACATCCAGAGACTAGAAAAATGCACACAAATGTATATGATATAAAAATATAAAAGCCCATAAATAGGTCAATTTTGGAAAAGAAGAACAAAAAAGAGCAATGTACTGCACTAATGTTAAGATATATTACAAAGTCATAGAAGTGAAAAAAGTATGGCAGTGGCCCCCAAAATGAACAAACACATCAGTGGAACAGGAAAGAATGTTCTCAGGGAGTTATATGCATACCTGAGCCGGTGATATATATATATATATATAAAATGACAACAAAAATAAGTGGATAACATTTTATCTGTAAGTTTTAACCGATGGTGCTGAGAAATTTGACTTACCACATGGATGACAATGGAAATCCTTTTACTACAAATAAAAGGGTGTCCAGATAGATTAAAGTCCAAAGTGTAAAAAGTGAAACTTGAAGGTTAAACAAAGAAAATATTATTATGACTAGGAGTGTGGAAGGATTTCTTAAACAAGTCTCAAATATCACAAATCATATGTTGTCAAAATTAAGAATCCCTGATCATAAATACCATGGACATGGTTAATAAACAGTTGACAGATTGGCAGAAATTACTTGCAAGTTATTTGCAAATTTTAAAATTAGCAAAGGACGAATATCTATAATGTATAAGAAGCACCCAGAAGTCATAGAAATAGAATAAAGGGAAAATGTATGAGTAGGCAATACACAGAAGAGGTAGTCCTAATGACCAATAAATAAATAAAAAGATACTGAAACTCATTAGTAAACAGAAATATGAGTGGAAAAATGCAATATTACTTTATGCCATCAAATTGGCAAAAGCTAAAATAGTTGTATATTGTTGGGAGGAATATGGGCAAACAATAACCTTTTATTTTTATTAACTGTTGTTAAGAGAACAGGCTGATGCAACCAGAAATACTTAGTCTAATGATGTTTGGGCATACTTTATGATGCTGCAATCTCACTCTTGTTTGTACAGTATATTTGAGAGAACATCTAGCCCCAATTTCATAAGGGAACACACAGAGGATGTTCATCACCATGGTGTTTGAACTAGGGATTGTCAAATATGACCAATGGGCCAAATATGTCCACAGGCATGTATTTGTGCACTGTCTATGGCTGCTTTTATGGTATAACAGCAGCAAAATCCTTAAAACCAAGACTTTAGAGCCCCCAAAGCCAAATATATTTACTGTCTCACTCTTTATAAAAAATGTTTGCTGACCCCTGTTTAAACTATCACGGAACATTAGACAACCTAGATGTTCCATTGCAAGGGAAAAGCTAAGGGAACTATAATGGACACACACCATGGAATATTATGTTACTATTATAAGACATTAACTATGTGAGACATATACTCAAAAATGCAGGAAGATCCGAATGTAAGAAAGAAACAGAACCAATATACATGAATATACTTTTATAGAATTAAAAATACCTGCATAACAACAACACTATACAATTTGCAAAAATATACAAAATATTAAGGTATCATATCAAAGACATTATGGTTGCTAAAATGAGGAGAGGGGACACATGAATAAAACACACCATGAGAGAGTCTTTGTAGGAGTCTCACAATAGAAATCAGAAGTGTGATTCACTCATGCCTCTATGCCTGAGATTCAAAAAATAAATGTGGAAAGTGCTGAGTACAATGCTCAGTACACTGTGAATTTTCAAAAAGCATGCATTACCATCATCATCATCATCATCATCACCTTATTATTAATCTTTTGAAAGTGAAATCCTACTAACCATGGAGCTAAAATCAAGAAAGAAGAACATGCTTAAGACAATCTTGTTGCATTAGTGAGCCTAGGATAATCGATCGACTGTCACCCTCTTTAGAAAAACTCTTTAGGGGTCAAAAGAGTTTTATGACCCCTTTTATGACTAAAATCTATGAATTGATGGAGAGGGTCAGTTGTTTCCTGTCACAGTCACTATTTGCAATCGCCAATATTTCTGGTTCTTTGCCTTCCAGATTGGCTCTTTGTCCTGGTCTTCCTTTTAGTTAGCCAGAGACTTGTGACTAGTTCTAACTGAGGAGCTGTTAGTGTAAGTGCTGTGTGACCCTTGTGGACCAGGGTATCGGTTGCTCTTTCTAGACCCTCCAGAACTCTCTATCCTGCTGGCACTGTGGCTAGCTCTGTCTGCAGTGGTGGTGTCTCTTTAGTCCCTAGAGGACCACAATGACCAGAGCTAATGCAGTCCAACAATGGATATGTTGATTGAAACCACTGAGATTTGGGGGATTGGTTGTTACCCAGCATAGCCTAGCCTATACCCTGACTGACACACCTTCCAAATTTTCAAAGACCTGGAAACTTAGAATTTGAAAGACCCTCAAATGCCATGCAATCAAAACCCCAACATGGGCAGAGGGAGTGAATGTTTAGAAAGAGAGGCTCAGCCCTAGTGATAAAGAGCCCACATCCTCCTCAAAAGCTTCTCTACTTTTTCACTCACCTCTTATCATTATTGAGATTCTTCTGTTTGGAGCCAAATTTCACCTCCTGGCCACTTTCACTCATTTGTATTAGTTCTGCCTTTATCCCTCTTTCACACAATAATTCTTCAGATAGGGGAGTATGGTAGTCAGAAGAATGGTCCCCTAAAAGATGTCCATATATTAATTCTTGGAGCCTATGGATTTGTTACCTCAAATGGCAAAAGGGACTTTGCAGATGTGATTACACCACAGGTCTTGAGATAGGAGATTATCCTGTATTGTTTGAGCAGGTTCAGTGTAATCACAAGGGTTCCTATAAGAGGGATGCAGGAGGGTTCGAGTGAGAGTAGGAGAAGAGGCAGTGGAAACAGAGGTCGGAGAGATGCCCCTGCTGGCAGAAACCTTGAGCCAAGGAACCCAGGTTTTCTTTAGAAGCTGAAAAGAATAGGAACAGATTCTCTGTACCCCCTCTCTACTAGCACTGATTTTAGCCCTGGAAGACCCACTTCATACTTCTCCACAAACTGTAGGATATAAATTTGTGTTGTTTTAAGCCACTAAGCTTGTGGTAATTTGTTACAAGAGAAAAAGAAAATTAATATAGTGAGATTATCATGTTTCTTTGAATTTTCAGTTTCCAGAAGAGTTGCCTTTTGCTACACCTGGTTTCTTTTTTAGTCTGGTCCTCTGATATTTTAAAAACTGGTTTCATCAGTCCAGTTTGTAAAAAAATGGGATTTCTAGAACTTTGTTTTTATTCTGGTTGTGACTTAAGAAAGGAAATTGTAGTAAAATTAGCACTGCCTAGAACAGTCACCAAAGCAACACAGACTCTCTAAGCAGTTCATTGAACTTGGTACCTGCCCAGACTGAATAAATATTTTTCATAGTTGATATTGCTGCCATTTAGACAGATCTTCCCAATTCCATAGTCCATAGTTGTTCAGTTGATTTAGGGGGAATTAAGTGTGGATTTTATTGATTCCTTCAGATTACCAAGTAAGAGTTAGGTAATTCATGAGTCATGTATTTGGTCAAAACTAACAGCATTAATAGTCTGTGTTGGAGCTATTAATGAGAATTCAAGAGTTTGACAAAACTTTGTTAGATTTGAGAAACAGAAGAACCTCCCTTTTTAGGGCAAAACCATATTAATAGCATTTTAAAAATAGATTTGTATGTTCCAGGGTCCTTATCGAATAAAGCACCTATTGCCTTATCCAAATCTCAAAACAGTCATATGAAGAAGGGAGTATTATTATTGCCATTTTTAAAATGACAAAATATCGTTAAGGGTTGCTTAAGCAATTCACCCAGTTTTTACAGCTAGCAATTGAGGGAGCTGGGCAGAAACCAGGCAGTCTGACTGTGCAGCTGGTGCCTTAAAACCATGCTACAGAATCACTCATAACGTTATATCTGTATGGTCCTTACTGGCCTGTGGCTTGGATGTATCTTATTCCAGGTCCAGAGGCTGCCTGGAGTATGTGGACACTGTCCTTGGGAATGAAATGACTTGTCAGCTCATTTTTGATGGATCACATTTCTCAGAATAAGCACAAAATATTTTCCATTTGCTAAGTGATTTTATCATGCTTCTCTGGGCTGGACTTTGGAGGGGAGGGAGGAAACAGGTTTTATGGTTAAAGCCTGAGACATACCTCTTAGGCAGTCATGGGTGAGGGGTTAGTAATGGGTGACTTCGGCCCCTCTTCGTGCTCACCTGGCACAGGAAGCTCTGGGTGGTTTGGCTCCAGCTCTTGAAAACAAGCTCCTTGTTTGCCCTCCTGAGTTGATGGTCTGGTGGAGAATTTGTCTGAAGGAATTTGTTCCAGGAAAGGTCCAGCTGCATTTGACAGGAAAGGGAGAAAAGAGAGAACAAGGCATAAATCTCTGGCCTTCTGCCTCTTGCTTGGGAATCTGTCCTTTCCAGCCTGTAAGTGTGGAAATGAGTAACTGGTGAGTCTCAAAGCTTTGAATGAACGTCATACCCCTGGGCAGACATGTGGGCCCCCTGAGGAAAGAAATGTCGCTTTTCATAGAAAACATCTATATCCAATATTGAAAAGCTTACATTAACCATTGGGCACATGAAAAAAACATTCAGCATTGCTAGTCATTAAGGAAATGCAAATCAAAACCACAGTGAGATACCCCTTCACACCCACGAGGATGGCTATGATAAAAAAGACAAATAAGTGCTGCTGAGAATGTAGAGAAATTGGAACCCTCATACATGGCTGATGGGAATATAAAATGGTGCAGCTATTTTGGAAGAGAGTCTGGCCATTCCATAAAATGTTAAACATGGGTTAACCACATAACTCAGCAATTTCACTCTTAGGCATATACCCAAGAGAAGTCAAAGGTTGAGTGTAGCCTCTTGAGATATCTCAGACATCTTGATAATCAGTGTCCCCAATTTTCTCTCTCCCTCATTTATTTAATGTTGTATGATTCCATTTTTAAGCTG
Source organism: Hylobates moloch (assembly GCF_009828535.3). Classification (NCBI taxonomy): domain Eukaryota; kingdom Metazoa; phylum Chordata; class Mammalia; order Primates; family Hylobatidae; genus Hylobates; species Hylobates moloch. The sequence goes on along the minus strand of NW_026652296.1, from coordinate 20,953,132 downwards.
CTGATAAAGGCATACCCAAGTCTGGGTAATTTATGAAGAAAAAGAGGTTTAATGGACTCACAGTTCCATGTGGCTGGGGAGGCCTCACAATCATGGCAGAAGGCAAAAGGCATGTCTTACATGGTGGCAGACAAGAGAGAAAACGAGGGCTAAGCCAAAGGGGAAATCCCTTATAAAACCATCAGATCTCATGAGACTTACTCACTACCAAGAGAACAGTATGGGGGACACAGCCCCCATGATTCAGTTATCTCTCACTGGGTCCCTCCTACCACATGTGGGAATTATGGAAGCTACAATTCAAGATGAGATTTGGATGGGGACACAGCCAAACCATATCACATGCCCTATTCACTAACGATAAAAGTCTGTCCAAGATGAACAACCAGCGGCCCACCTCTCAACCCCTTCCACTCAGCCTGCTTCACCCAGTTATTCTGTCTGCCTGGCCCTGGAACACTTTTGGGTTTGAGATGGACTCAAAGTAGAGAGAAGCATTTTGTGGGACATCACAAAGGGAAAATGGGACATTAACTAAAGCCAATAACCCTGTCATTGGTAGCTATCAGAAATGAGGTGTGGGCCTCAAGGCAGAGTCAAAGTCATGGAATTAGAATAGTGGATGAGAGGTTGGGACCTAGATTTCAGCAAACAGTAATGAAGGGCAAAAGGAAAACAAACTTCTCCAACATAAAAGAGAGGAGTCAAGCCCTGTGGGCCTGATCAACAGCTGGTCCTTGGTGGAAAAAGACATGAGTTTTAAAAAGAGCAGAATATGAAGCTTCACCTTAGATCCTGGGACTTGATCCTTGGAAACCCTTAGGAAAAGCAGCAACTCTCTTTGAAGGGTTTTCTCTGTTGGCAATTATTACCTTAAAGTAGAATGTTTATAGTCAGCCAGAAGCCAGTTCCAAGCAATCCATCAGACATGTCTACATGGGTCTGAACTTTACTCATAAGCAAGGCTAAAATTCTGTCCTATGAGACTGTTGGGTCCCATGTTAACCAACTTGAAAGTATCAGCGAAGGGATGACAGGTGTCATGTAATTCTACATCCTGATGTTTCTGGCTGATTGAATAATTTCTAGTTTCATTTCTTCAAGCTTTTGTTTTTTTCAATCAATCTCTTCTCAAATCCAAAGGTAACTTGTATTCTACAATTCTTATTTCTCTTTCCTGACAGTATAATGTATTTCTAAGATGTACCACACACATTACTTACTTATGTCTAATAGGTAAATGTTTTAAATGTATTTGTCTGACAGATTTGAACATGCCTCCTCTGTGTTTTCTATTTACCATGTATTTTCTTTGTTCACTCCTCACTCCATCCTATTTCCTGTTTTCTCTTCAGATGATCCAGCTTATTTTATGTTTTCGTTTTTGTTTTTCTTTGTCAGGAAGTTATATATTGCCTACTATTTTAGTAGTTATCATTAAAGCTTTTTATGTGCATAATCATCTTAACAAAGTCTTAAATTAAGCAACCTGTCTCTTTCTTAGCTTCCAAAAAATCTTAAAATTCTTTAACTTGGTTTTACCCACTTTCCATTTTCATGCTACATCTTCTAAAATCTTATTTACCCTATGATCTGCTGTCCACTAAATAAGGCATTGTTTTTATTACAATTATTACATTTTAAAGCAATTTTAAAAGATTTGCCATTGCATTTATCAATTTCTTATTTAACATTGCTTCGTAATACTTCTTCCTTGTTAGATCAATTTCCATTTTTCTGAAGCCTGTCCTGGTGAAAGAAAGAAACCATTTGTGATTTGTGCTAAACATACCCATCATCTTCCATAATTGCCTCAGCAATTCTGCAGAATGTGAATTATTATCCCCATTTTTTGAATTAGAAAAGAAAGGCACAGAGAGGAAAATGACATGCTCAAACAAATCACAATACTGATGATGTATTTCAGGTGCAGCCAGATATTTTGATAAAATGCATCTTTGAGTGGCGAAAGAAGCAACTTGCTTAGAGTTAAATAGAAATAAAATGGGTTCATCAAGAAACAATTGGGGATTGCAGAGTACTTGTAGACAGGCCAAAGTGCTTAAAATCAAGTGATTTGTGCAAAAGAAAAATCCATAATTCTGAAAAAATTGCTTTAACAGAGAATTTTCAAAGCATGAGAGTTGTTAGATTCAGTTCTTAATTTGGAGCAAGAAAAAGGGAAGGAGTGGTGAGGGAAGGTAATGTTATCACAATGACTAACTTGACTTTATTTTCCCAAAATATCTAAATCTTACAGTTAAAGAGGAAATGCTTTGGGGAGAGATAATCTTTAAAATTTGCTCACTGCATTCGTTTTTAAATTTTCAAAAACATATCTGAATTAAAGGATGGATAAGACACATTACATCAAAATTCACGCAGGGCTGATAGATGGTGACTGGTGATGTTTCTAAGGATAACATTATGAAATTAGTTAAGAACAGGAAAGAGGCATTAATAATTCATTATCAGTCATTACCTTTGGTGGTGTTTGTTATTGTTTGTAACTTGAAGACCTATAGGGATAATAATAATAATAATAGTAATGATAATTAAATTTTTAAAAAATAATTCAATACTAAGCAGATCACAGACAAGCAATACTACTAGACAGGCAGCACTCAAGATAATTCACTCAGTGTATTGATGGATTCCACACTTCTCATAAGCATAAGATTCATTTTCATAATTAAAGCTAGATCGTTAAAATTGCAGCCTGTTGGCAGTAACACTTTTTGCAGCTCAAATTCTCTTTAAAACAAAACTTGTAGTCATTAGAATGGTGACAATGTGCTGAAAACACCCACTTCGGCCTTCCCTGGGCATTCTGTTCTTCCTGGCTTGCACTTCAACAAGTTGACAGCCTTATTTTGTAGGCAACTTTAGTAGATTGTCAACTCTGGCTACCACCTATCCTCAGGTAGGATGGAGCAGAAATTTTATTCCCTTAAAAAAACCACATCTTGCCTAATTCAAGGGACTGTTGTGTTGAGGATTCAGGGTGCAGGCACCTGCTGCCCACAGGCCTTTAGGTGGTGTGAGAACACCAGAATCAGGTTACCATCACTGAGTTGCCAAACCACATTCTGATTCTAATGCTGGCCAGCTGTGTGCCCTTGGCTCTGTGACTCAATCTTTCTATGTCCTTGTTTCCTCATGTCTAAAATGAAACTGCAATACCCAAGCCCTAGGACTGTTAAGAAGGTTTGGTGAATACAAGTGAAGCTCTTTCTGATGCTATCTCAAGCACCTTACCCTATTAGTACACATGAATCTTCCTCATTATTGGAAATGATTGAAGACCAGTTTTATCTTAGAAGGCTGAGTTTTCACATGAAGACTTTTTTATTTTCTGTGGTTTAGTTACCTCTATACAGTGGTCAACAAGAAAGTTGCAAATGGAATCAAGTTCACAAAAATACATTTCATGAATTAAATATTTTCATGAGCTTTGCCAAGGGCAGACAATTAAGCTCTGTGTTGCTCGATTTCTTGGTGCTCATGCATCTGCTCCTTCAAAACAGGTTAGTGCTTTGATCTGATGGGCCAGTGTGGACAACGATGCTGGGCTTGTGAGTGGCCTCTGTACACAGAGCCCCTGAAATGCAAGCCCAAGTAGGCCAAAATTTCAGGCTGTACATGTTCAAAGCTTTGCTAAAACTCAGTGTGGCAGACCTTCAGCTTCTACTCTGTAAACCCTAAAGGCCATATAGCAGTTAACTGAATGTTCCAGAATTTCCACGATGTGTTTATATTCAAAAATTCAGTCTTAAAATTTCTTTTTCACTTGAACTTGACAGTCCCTGACCTTGTATTTTGGAGTTGAAAAATGTGAACCAATACACGTAATAGCTAATTCCCAGTGGGGATTCTAGACAAAGAAGATAATGTACTAGAGTGAATATTTGTTATCTTTGTAAATATTATCTTTGTAAATAAACAATAGCAACACAAAGATCTATAATGCAGATAACTTCATGAACAGGAAGAACAGAGGAAGAAGGGAAGAGGGATGAAGTCTTCTAGCATTGGACCATCCAGTATTGTAGTCACTAGTCATATGTGGCTAGCAAGCACCTGAAATGTCTCTAGTCTGAATTGAAATCTGCTGTAAGTGTAAAACGCACACCAGATTTCAAAGAAGGAGTTTGAGAAAAATAACAGAAAACGTGTCATTGATAATTTTTATATTGGTTTCTTGTTGACATAATATTTTGCCTATATTGGGTTAAATAAATGATGCTACTATAATTAATTTTATTCACTTTTCACCTTTTAAATATGGCCAGTATAACATTTAAAATTACATATTCGGCCAGGTGTGGTGGCTCACACCTGTAATCCCAGCACTGTGAGGGCAAGGTAGGAGGATCACTTGAGGTCAGGAATTCGAGACCAGCCTGGCCAACATGATGAAACCCCCCCCGTCTCTACTAAAAATGCAAAAATTAATAGGATGTGCTCACTTGTTCCTGGGAGGTGGAGGTTGCAGTGAGCCAAGATCATGCCACTGCGCTATAGCTTAGGCAACCGAGCGAGACTCTGTTTCAAAAATAAATAAATACAAATAAATAAAAGTACATATGTGACTTTCATTATATTTCTATTGGACAGCTTCCTTTAATACACAAAGATAATTTCCTATTTATTGTATGTAAATAGTGTCTTCAGCAGAATGGAAGCAATTTATGCTTATTTATTTACATATGCTTGCTAAAATATCAATTTCCCAAAAAGCGTTTCTCACGTAGACCTGAGGTCAACCTAAACCCTGTTTCTGTTCCACACTCACAAATTATGAATTAGTGAATTCTAAATGAAAGCAGGCCCACCACATTTAGCACAAGAGATAAAGAGGAAATAATGTGACTCATCTGTAAGCTTAAGTTTGGTTAAGAAAAAGAATGAGAAATGTGACAGTCCCACTCTTTAAATAGACAAAATGAAAAATCATAAGCAAAACAACCTATGTGATTGTATGTTCTCACTCACATGTGAGAGCTAAGCTATGAAAATGCAAAGGTATAAGAATGATACACTGGTGTTTGAGGGCCCGTGGGGGAAAGGGCAGGGAGTGGTGAGGGATAAAAGACTACACATTGGGCCGGGCGCGGTGGCTCACGCTTGTAATCCCAGCACTTTGGGAGGCCGAGGCGGGCGGATCACGAGGTCAGGAGATCGAGACCACAGTGAAACCCCGTCTCTACTAAAAATACAAAAAATTAGCCAGGCGTGGTGTTGGGCGCCTGTAATCCCAGCTACTCGGAGAGGCTGAGGCAGGAGAATGGCGTGAACCCGGGAGGCGGAGCTTGCAGTGAGCCGAGATTGCGCCACCGCACTCCAGCCTGGGCGACAGGGAGGCTCCGTCTCAAAAAAAAAAAAAAAGAGTACACATTGGGTACAGTGTACACTGCTCAGGTGATGGGTGCACCAAAATCTCATAAATCACCACTAAAGAACTCAGTAACAAAATGCCACCTGTTTCCCAAAAACCTATTGAAATAAAAAAATCAAAATAAAAAAAAAAAACCTATGTGGATTTAATGTATCATTCAAAGATGCTTCAGATTTTGATAGAGGGATGTGGCAGCTATTTACCATTCTGGTACCTGTAAGTACATACAAGTTTTAGGTTTTTTATCCTAAGATGCTTCCTTCATCCCCATGAGATGTTTCACTAGAGAGGAGCCAGTGCAGCTTCCAGTCAGAGCTGGAGAAGCACAGAGACTGCACAGACAGCAGGATACCTTGGATCAGGCCGGATTAAGTTGCCTGCCTCTGTTCTCTGCATCTCCAATCCATTGAGAACCTTCGTTGAAGGAAACTCTCTTCCCCTAGCCTGTGACATTCTGAGCTTATTCTGTGAATTTTCTTCATGCCTACACCTCTGTGCAAATGACAGTAACCAAGCAACCTGGCTGTACAGTGTTTGGGGAGAAAAGCACTTGGCTCAGTGACAGCTGCAGCCTGCTGCCTATACTGAATTGCTGTGTCCTGAGCCAAGGCTGAGAATGCCTGTTACAATAAGACCTCTTAGCAAGAGATGGCACACTGAAGACACAGCCCTTTGTCAGAAGCGATGACCAGAGGTAAGACAACAGTGTTCCAGGGCACCAAAGCTGGCATATTATTGTGCAGACTTATTGTTAAATGCTCGGGAAAGTAACGTAAAATGTTCCTGAAAGCATATATGTGATGGCTCTAGGAGTTAGAGGAAGAGATTGGGAAAGGGTGGAGCACAACAGCTTTCAAGCAAGGAAGGCAGGGTGGAGGTAGCTGGCAGTAATATCAGCAATAACACTGACAGTAACCACTGGCCTATTGAGTACTTACTTTGCATCAGATACTGTAATTGCTTCATGTGTATTGGCTCATGTACTTTTTATAACCATCCTACTGTTCTCTCTATTTTATAGACAGAGAGCTTTGGGTGGTTGAGTAAGTTGCCTAGTATCACATAGCCAGGACATACGTAGGCAGATCTAGGATACAAACGGGAGCCTTTCTGACTCCAAAGTCTCTGAATTTTCCACTGCTCCAAGAGGACAGATCATGAATATATTCTATCCTCTTATTCTTCACCACTTTGAGAAATTTGTGAGCATTGCCCATGTAATTACTATTCATCTACAACTCTAGATAAGTGGTCTCAAATGAGCCCCAGAGAACATTTGGCAATGCCTGGAGACATGTTGTGCCACCACTGGGGTGGCGGGTGCTGCTAGCATCAAGTGAGTGGAGGCTAGGGGAGCTGCTAGACATTCTATAACACAGAGGTCAGCCCCTCACACAGAAAAGTCTTAGCCAGCCCCAAATGTCAATAGTGCCACATTGCGAAACTGCACCGGAAGAAAGGCATGGATATCAATGCAGAACCCTATCTCATCCTGCCCCATGTAGGTCGCTCCATAGCTTGGTTGGTCATTCATTCATTCAATGCATATTTATTAAGCACCAACCAAGTGGCCAATGCCATGTTAGGCTCTGTGGACATACATTATTAAAACATCAAATGAAGCGATTCAATATTTGTCAAAAGTATAGTTAAAACCCATATGCCACAGGTCTAAGTAGTATAGAACGTAGGACATTTCAGGGAAGTAGTTGACACACAAATGTTTTGAGAATCCAACATGCTGCTTTACATGTTTTAAGAAAGATAAGAAAGAAGATTAAAGAATGTTTACATATCTGTTAGCGCATCTTTATTTGAAGTTAAATCTATACTTAGTCTGTATCCTGTCAATGCTATGTTTTTGTCTAAGTGAGTTTACTAAAATGTACAAAGAAGTTTCCTATAGCATTTAGGAATTTGTTTTAATGTATCTACAAAGAATATTGACTTGTAGCCTTCAGACTTAAGTGTCAGTCGTTGAAAATTATATTTGCTGGAGTGTTTGTTGTAGAAAATTACAATTACATTTATTCACTTACAATTTAAACAATGGTTGTCATAAGAGGTGAAGTGTGTTCATCTATCTTGTATTAATTAGCCCATTGACTAAGGCGTCCCTAAGCTTGTGATTAACCAAGCCTGTCTGTGAGAACAGTGGTATTAAGCCAGCAACACTTTTGAGAGTCTTCTTTGCATTGATTTATGCAAACAAACATTTAAAAGTAACTTGAAGAGATTAATTTTGTAAGACATCTCACAATCTTCCACAGCACAAGGAATTCAATAGTTAGGAAAGAAAGGGTTTCTAAATTCAAAAGTTAACTGCTTGGCAAGGGAAACAAAAAAATCAAAGAAATCATCACAATAAGAATTAAAACTACAACTAACATGGCTACAAAGAAAGAGAGACTCGGAGTATAAGGAGTAAACAGAATGGGGAACATGACCTGGCCAGTGGTGTGGAGTTGGGGGAGGGCTCTTTGAGGAAGTGGTATTTGGGCTGAGAACTCACTAAAATGCAGAAGTTATTCCAGGCAGAGGGAAGAGTATATGCAAAGGCTTGGAGTCAGAGACAGTTTGGTGGGCGGTGTGCCTGGAGCTAAGGGAGTGTGGACAAGTGCAGTGTCTGATAGTCAGAAGGGTAGGCAGGGCTTGTACATTGTGGGTCCAGGCAGGCCACATTACTGGGTTTACTTCTTTTTTTATATTGACATCAATGTGGAATAACCAAAATGCCAAAATCAAGAGGGCAAAATGAGAATGTTCATTTTGAGAAGCTCACTGGGCAATGAATGGATCATTGCAGGAGCTGAGTAAAGGCAAAGAGACCAACTAGCAGATAATTGTGTCAACCAGTATATAGATAATGATGGTTGGAAATAGGTCAATGACAATGAAAATGGGGAAGAGTAGGTGGATTCAAGAGAAATTTGGGAGGAAAAATCCACAGGGCTTTATATACAATGGATTGGTAATGATGGCACAGGCGAGGGAGATGGAGGTGTTAAATATTTTTTATTGGGCTTAAGGGTTTATATCTCATACACTGGGGACAGCAAAAAGCATGGCTGATGATATGGCAGAAGTTTCGTGAGCACCTGCACTGTCTCCTATGAACAGGAAAAAGGGAAAGATCGTTCTATTCCCCTATGGTGGTGTACAGTATTACCAGCTGCCTAATATGGCCTTTAATATAGAGGAAAAGGACCATCAGCTCTGCAACAGGAGGGGAATTCTGGGGCATCTGAATATTTAACTCAAGGAATTCAAGCCCTGCCAAATCTCAATCACAGTGCAAACCTTTATACCCCATTTCCTTCTGCACCAATAATGACATTTGAAACAGGATGGAGAAGTCTACTGAAAAGCAAGATCCCCCTCAGTGAGCACATTGGTCAATCCCTGCTGGGCTGTCTGTTTCAGCTATTAATTTGCATGGGCTGCTTCTGGACTGATTCTGTGATGGATCTGTTGCCAAGATCAGCCATTAAAAGCTTACTTGCATTTCTGCTTTCTGGACATGACATATCATGAGGCCAAGAAAGAGTGGACAGGTACATAAGCTATAGCCTGAAATGGAAGGAGATGAGTCTGTTGCCAACAGCTGAGGAAAGTAGTAGGGGTGACTAGAGGGGAGGGGAGGAGCAGAAATCAGGTTTGAAAGAGACAAGGTCTCGACCTGAGCCCAGGCAAAGGACAGCCGCTCTCTAAATTGTGGCAGCGTGGGTTTCTAGAAGAACTTTGGAATTTGACCTTGGCTTATATCCCAGCTCTGTGAGAAGTGAGCTTAAGGCAAGTCATTTCACCTCTCTGAACCTTGATTTCTTTTGAAAAAAAAAAAAAAAAAATGGAAACCATCATGTCTACTTTGGATGGTGGTGAGAATGAAGTGATGTTGCCACAAGCATTGGGAAGCCTTTGGCTTGGCTCCAGGTCTGTCTGGCAAACACTTGGTTTTAAGGAAGTAAAGGCCACAGATGTAAGCCTACCACCATGCTTTTGCTCACTGCCTTCCTCCCACTATCCTGGACCAAAACCATATGGACCCCTAAATACTCATAGTTTTGAGTTCAATGCATTATCTGAATCAGTCAGTTTCTCCATTGACTGAAGGCAAAGTGGCTGAGATAGACATTTGGATGGACCTTCCTGTATAATGTAAACCTATCTCTCTGAATCAGCTGGTGAGGTAATGGGGTGTTAGTCACATGCACACTGAGTTGTTAGGGAATATTAAATGATATCACTCCACTTGTTATTATTTCATCTGTTAAAATTAGGTTTCTGCCTGAAATTGCGTAGTGACAATACTCCTGGACTTTCTTCAAAAGCTGTAAAGATGGCCTCTCGAATTTAGAAAACGCTGAAATTGTTGGAAAGTTTTACTAAGCTGTTTAGAATTTAAAACAGCAGCTTCCAGCAAAGCAGTTAAGAAATAAACAGCATCTCAGGGTGTTTTCCAGTTCCTTCATGAAGCAATAACTCAAAATCTTCTCACATTTGGAAAACGAGACAGATCAAGTGTCTAAACATTCTAAGTGTCTTCAAAGAAAATACTTCTCCCTCTGGAACAGTGAGTCTGGTATTAACATGATTGCTTGATGAGTTTTATCATGGTGTCTTAGACCTGGGGAATACCTTACAAGTCATCTCTCAGTCTTTTTCCCAAGTCAATGAAAATGTCATTTGCTTTATAAAGAATGGGCATTTCACAAGTTTCCCTTGTAAATTTTTTAAAGGCTAAATTCATCCATTGCAAGGAAACTCGGGTAGATGTTTCATTTCCATTTTTCACTTCTGTCTGCACCTGTCCTGTCCAGGTATTAGAAGAGACAATCACTTTCTCATCTGAGAAGATCCTCCCTTCTTTCTGACATGGTCAGGTTCTATCTTATCTCAAAGCTTATCTTCTTTATAACCTCCTTTGCTAGACTCTTTCCCTACCTTCGGGGAAATCACACTCCTACTTGTACTAAGTAATATTGCAACAGTGTCTATCCCCTCTCATCATTAGTATGTGTGTCCTTGAATGAGTTTTTCAGTGTAAAGTCATAATCCTTTGAGGTTTCAGGTGGACAATTAGTCCTGGCTATTGACACTACAATGCTGGAAGGTACTAAGGAGATTGTTAAAGCATTCTCACTTTACTGCTGAGATAAGCAAAGGCCAGAGAAGAGAAGCCATTTACCCATACATACATAGTGACATAACTGGAGCACAAACTAGATCTTCTGACTTTCAATTCAGCCTTTTTTCAGCTATGATGACATGTCAATAGGTTTGCAATTGGCCCCTGGTTCTTAAGAGACATTCAGTCAATTCTTATTGAGTGAATAGATACTGAATGAGTAAAGAGGAACATTTTCTTAGGAATTTAGTTTTAAGTACAACATGGATGCCATGTCAGATGAAAGCACTCACAGCTTGGTCATAGATAAATGTTTATGGAAGGCCCCAGTGATGGGATTGAAGGGTCTCATCCTGGAACTGACTGGAGATAGGTCAGGAAGAATCAGGAAGAATCTGATGCTATTTGGATTCCAAATCTTGTTTGCCAGGTCATGTATGCTGTGAATTCAGAAGTCAATTAATTTACGAATTCAGTCAAAGTCAATGATTCTGGAAGAGGTGAAATAGCATTATTGGAGTTGAGGATAAGAAGATATTTTGAATTCTCCATAGCTCAAACTTGCCAGGGGCTTCCTATTCTGGCCCAGGTACCATCACCTTGGGAAGACTTCCTTGTCAGCTGCCAAAATCTCTCTCCTTCCTTGGCCCCTGAGAATCCATCCCTTGCTCCAATAGCCAGAGCTACTAATATCCCCTTACCTCGGTGCACTCAACGGAAGTGATTGGAAACTCTTTCCTCTACTTACATAAACACCTGCTTCAATACCTAGCAGGTATCTACTTCTGCCTACCTAGAGAGAAGTGGATACATTTCTGGATCTGTCAGAATAAAGTTAAATGAGGCTGAGGATCCATTCATGGAATCTTATCCCTCTGGTGATCCTCAAAGCAATGAACAGGGGGGTATAAACAGTACTTGGATCTTTGTGAGCAAAGAGAGAGGCTCAGTGTAACTGTAGCTTGAGTACAAATAGTAAAACTGTTTAATTTGTGCTGACACTCTAGAGAAGTCAAGGGTAGAGAGATGACCATTGTGTGAGATGGGAAAAAACAAATCATGTTTCTTACTCTCATACTCAACACAGTACACCGAACACTTCTAATATCAAACATGTAAATTTTTACCCACACATTAATCCTCTGGCAGAACACCCACTGGGCGTCCCGAAATTTAATTAAATTCTGACACTATCTACATTGAGTTAGACTCAGATCCCATAGGTTAAGGGATCAGTCCCACAGGACTGCTCCGACCCTGCCACTGACTTCAGATGCCAATAACAAACTCAGGCCTCAGGAACATCAGTCTGACTAGTTATACAGGGGAGATTTCCACAACTCTCTCCTTGGCTTCCATCATTTGCTAGAGTGGCTCACAGAACCCAGGAAACGATAAGGGTTTTAGGAGTTCTGTGCTACGAACTGGAGGCAGAGACCAAATATATATTTCTCATTATATTACAATATTACAGCCATGTTAATGGATGGATGAATGTGTGGATGGTTTAGACAAATTGTTCTATGAACTAAAGCCTTTCTTGGATCAACACAGAACAACTGACTTGACTTTTCAGAATTATGAGCCTAAATATTTTACTTAAAGGCTAGGAAGACAATGAATTTGCTTAACTCAAACTTACTGTCTTTCCTAGACAATTTTTATTCTCTTTTACTTCTAGAAATTATATCCTATCCTCCATGCCCTTATAACACTCTGTAGTTTGCTCAGCTACATTTATCTCTTTATGGTGACCTGCCCATCTGTTTTCATGAGGCTGTGAGCTCCTTGATGGCAGAGACTGTCTTTTTTTTTTTTTAACTATGTGTTATTATCTTTCACTCTTTAAAATAATTTCAGACTTACAGAAAAAATTTAAAAGAGTATATGACCTTTACTTAGATTGTCTGCAAATTTTAAAAATGTACTACATTTGCTTACCATTCTATCTTTCTATCTACCTATCACCTATCTACACACACACACACACACACACACACACACAGACACACACATACACACACACAGACATTCACACTTTATTATGAAATATTTAAATGAACGTTGCACACGATACTCCTTTACCTCTAGATGTTTCAGTGTGAATTTCCTAAAATCAAGGGCATCTTCTTATGTAATCACAGTTAAATGATCAAAATCAGGAAATTAACATGGATTCAGTACTATTAACTAGTCAATAGAGGCCTTATTCAAAGTTTACTAGTTGTCCCACTAAATCCAAGGTTCCAAGTCCAGGATCTTATCCGCACTCACAGGTTGTATTTAGTTGCCATGTCTCTCTAATCCATCATGTCCTTTTGTTACCCTTGAATCTGGAACAGTTCCTCAGCCTTTCTTTGTCTTTTGTAAACTTGGCACATTTGTAAAGGAGAGACCGGGTATTTAGTAGAATGTCTCTTAATTTGGGTTTGTCTGAGGTTTCCTCATAATTATATTCAGACCATGCAACTTTGGCAGAAAAACCACAGAAGTCATGCTGTATCCTTCTCGGTGCATCATATCATGAGGCACATGATGTTGATTTGTCCTATTTTTTTGTGATGTTAACTATAATTGCTTCATTAAAAGAGTGTCTGCCAGGCTTCTCCACTGTGAAGTTACTATTTTTCTCTTTGTAATTAATTAGTATCTTGTGGGGAAATACTTTGAGACTATGCAAATATCTTGTTTCTCATAGTACTTTCACCTGCTAATTTTAGCATCCATTGATGATCCTTGCCTGAAACAATTATTACTCTTGTGGTTGCCAAGGGGTGATTTTCTAATTTCATCTTTCCTTCTATATTTATTAGTTGGAATTCTGACATGTCTTTTTCATCTGTGTCCTCATTGCTTAGGTCAGTCTGGTCCAAAGAAGGTATTATTTTGTGTGAGTTGTTCTAGTTAGTTGCTTAGTGTTATTATAAAAATATTACAAGCAAGATCATTGTTTTAAAGAAGAAAGCATACAAACATGGTAAATTGTGCTGTTCAATAAACTTTATATGAATTGTAATTTAAATAGGTCTTTTAAAAATTAGCATAGACAAAGGCACTTTGTAAAAATCATCAGAATACATTAACTGTGGTCCAAAACCCCTACATAAATGAGACAAGTCTCCAGGATAAAGCCTTCCATCCTCTCTCAAGTGAGTGGGTGTCAGCTGTTTCGGACATAGAGGACTGAGTCATACCTGAGACCATCCTTTGCTTCTGGGTCAGCAAGTTACCCAGAAGAAACTTAACATTGTGGTGACACACTTGAGAAAGATTGGACAATTTTCATAGACAGTTTCTTCTGTCTCTGTTCTTTAAACTTTAGTTTTTGTTTCTCCATAACCCAAAAACAATGGGGCAAATTTATTTGCTGCTCCTAGTATTCTTTGAATTTCAGGATATGGATATATTGTTACATTTCTATATACATGGTAGGACCACAAAAACGGTTAATTAAAAGCATTACATAGCTACTACTTACTCCTCAGGGTCCTACAGACATCTTCTCCCGTATCCTGTTTCTTCTTTCTCAGCCTCCTTGTGCAGCGTTTCTTTGTCCTAAACTTGACCTTAGCTGCTGACCAGTGTCTCCCATGACTCAGCCAAAATACTGCCCAAGCCTTTACCTTCAGTCCTCTGGGGTTTTGCATCTGGGCAAGTGGCTCTCTTTTCTGGGCAAGCTCTGATCTTTCTTCCTGGAACCCTCCACTGCCACATCTGTCAGTTTGAGGTCTCTGACCCCATCTGGCTTTCCTCCTGGGCCACTGGCCCTCTCCCAAGTACAGCCAGAACTCCCAAGTTAATGATCTAGAGTCATATTGCCTCCCTGTCTATCCTGACTTAATAGGGGGAAAAATCCTTCTTCCTTTTGGTTCTCCAGAATAATTTAGAACTTTGCAAAAAGAATTACAACTATAAAACAAGGGTAGAACAGAGACAAAAAGGTTGAATAGGTAAATAGTTTTTAAAGACTCCAAATTTCATGTTAAATTTAGTTTTAAATACAGATTATATTAAGTGGCCTAAGTTAGACTACTAGGACCCACTGTACTGATCACTACACCATCCATTAATTTTATCTTTTAGGGAAAGCCCTTGGTGAGGTGACATCTGTTTTTAGTTTTAACTATTTCTTGGTCCCATCTTATGGAAAAGGAACCAAGGTATAGTTCCACAATCCCATGAAACTCCCAACTCAGTGGGGGTCAAGGCTATGGCTGTGGTATTCACAGACAAATCTTCTGAGGCTCATATAAAGTCTGGAGTAGAGTAGGTAATCCAATGATCATGCACTTAAATTTTCTCAGAACATTTTCCCACAAAACTTTAGCAAATTCCTGAATTCCAGTATTTAAGCACCAGGACTATATCTTCCAAACTGCAGAATTAGAAAACAAAGTCATGTGCAAAGGAACAACTCTCAATTGGAATTAAAAACATAACAATTGTTACAGCAACATGGGTCCACATTAGCTAGGGTAAAAAGCCTGGTATCTAACCAGCATGTTCCTTGCTACATTTTGGAAGGACACAGGGAAGGTTATAGCTTATTGTGCATAAAATCTGCAGACCCAAGATCACCAAGAATTGAGTGAAGACAAGTGGAAATATGGAAGCAGGGGTAATATAGTGAATAGTTGTCTTGGGTAAGCTTGTCAATGATCATATCATTTTCCCTAAAAGAAATCAAGCCTTTAATTACTTTCTAATTTTCATATAAAATTTGTTTTTCTATTTTCACATACAAATTTAGAGTCTTGGATTAGACTTTCTAACACTGAGACTTTAGGAGAGAGGTTCAGTAGCTGAAGTTTCCTCATCTATAAAATGGGCACGTTACTTATCATGTAATGCTGTTAAGAAGATTAAATGAAAGAGAAAACATTTTGCATGAAACCAGCCTAACCCTTTGAAGAACATGTTACTACCTTACTCTTTCTTAACTTTGTCCTTCCGTCTGGTGGTAGGCATAATTCTATAATAATTCTAATAATAGCCACCAAGTTTCCATACCCTAATATCCAGAATCTATGAACTATCACCTCCAGGATTATCTTACATTTTAATGCACAGTTAACTTTAACACAGAAAGATTATCTGCCTAATCTAGTTTCACGAGCCCCTTTCAAAACAGGATTTTCTCCAGCTGGTAACAGAAGAGGACTGCAGAGGGTGTCAGAGAGATTTCATCATAAGAATTTGATGGTAGCTTTGAAGATGAATGAAGATCATGAAGGGGCATGATGAGACATGAGAAGCTGAGTGGTCCCCATCTGACAGCCAGTGAGGAAACAGGAACCTCAGTCCTATAGCAATGAAGAAATGGATTCTTTCAACAGTCTGAATGAGCTTGGATGTAGGTTTTTCCCCAGTTTCTCCAGATAAGAGCCCAGCCCAGCTGATACTGTAACTGGAGCTTTGCAAAATATTCAGCAGAGAAACCTGTTGAGCCCACCTGGACTTCCAAACTTATAGAACTGTGAGATAAAAATGGTGTTATTTTAAGCCATTAAAGCTTATGGTAATTTATTACGCAGTAATAAGAAACAGATAAACATCCTTTCCTTCCTTCTTTTTCCATTAATAAACATTTATTTCTGGCATAGCATGTGCAGGGTACTGCTTCAGACACTATAAAACTCAGGGCATTTAATTCTCCAAACATCTCTAAGAAATAAGTTTTAATATCCCCATTTTCATGTAAGGGTGATCATAGGGGTATAAATTTTGGACACTGGACTTTAACCCAAATCCTATTGCAACATTTTGTTATTTCCATTTTCCCCTCTTTCCTACAGGATTCAAATTTTCCTCTGCCCAAGTGGTCACGGGGGGCAGAAGGCCCTAGGAGAAGCGGGGGAGTGAGGCACACATTACTCCTGAGGTTGTTATGGAGAGAGTGCAAATTGGATGCCAGCACCATGGGTCACAGTGGCCCTTGGAGACTTCGAGAAGTCATTATTATTGTCAAGCTTGCTCCCTGCATCTTCCCCTCAAATTCTCAGAATTGAATTTGGCACAGTTAGCCAGAAGGCCCGGCTCTGCTTTGGAGTGCATAAAAAGGGATTATGATAACAATGATAACAATTAATATTTAATAACTGTTTATTCTGTTCCAGGCATTAATTAATCTTCAAATCTACCCTCTGCCTTGGCCAGGGTGCTGCTGTGCCAAACCTTATTGGTGCCTGAGGCAGAAGGAAAAATGTATACTCTGGCTATAATGGAAGTAAACACATCAACAATATTTTCAAAATCTACTTCATTGCTTATTTCATTTTCAAAGAGAATTGTCATACTGACGATTTCTCTTCACCCAGTGACAATTTTGAATACATTTTCATTAACTGAAGCTGAATTAAAATGATCATAAACATATTTGGGTATATATACAATACTTAAGCTGAGAATAATGTTTATTTTAATACTTACATTTCATTTTTCAATATTTTTCAACTATTTTAATATTCTGCAAAAAAATTAACCACTAGAAAAATACATAAAAATATGTATAGAAACGCGTGCATGTACACACACACACGTTTTGCCTCAGGCTCAATATGGCTAAATAGATCAATAGTTTTTATTTAAAATTTTGATTATTTTCATCATGGATTTTTTTGCATAAATTTTAATGTCTAAAAATATATTGTATTATATTATTATTTACCGTGATTACTGAGTTTCTTGACACCTCCTTTAATTTTTTGGCTGAGTGACTTACTTATCCTAGTCTTGGCCCTTGTTCAGAGCAAACACCCAGCTTCTCCCAAGGGGCTTAGCCTCTCTAGACTTTTCTATACATTGAAGAAGATCCTAATATTGACTGCCTTATTTTCCAGGCATGCATTGGTGAATTTAGACGTTTCAAAGTCTCAAAGTGTCTCATTTTCTTGACACCTTTAGCCTGTCCTAGGTTACATTACATAAACATAGGGCTTTGCGAAGCTTTCGTTTGAAAAACAAACAAAGAAAAAAAACTTACAAAAACTGTAGTTGCACAAATGTAGCAAGAATTGTAATGCTAATCTGAGATGTATTCACCCTAATATTGAGAGGCATCTGGAATACTGCTGGGGTCCAATGTACATGCAGAGTAAAGGAATCTTCTGGGAGAGAGAGAAGGGAGGTGTGCAATTTTCTACAATGAGTAAGTGTTAATTGTTTGGCCAACAGTGTCTGGTAATAATAGAAAAAAGCAGTAATACAAATATATTCTGGGTCATAAAGATCACTACTCTTAGTTTTACTTTTATTTCACTATAATTGCATTTGTGTCTTAATGCAAGAAGCCCAGCACCCTGCCCCACCAAAAAAATTTTTAAAAAAAGATGAGAGATCTTACTGAATAAATGAGGCGTTCATTCTAAGTGAAGGTCAGTGGATATCTTCAATTCATTTATATGAGTAAAGCTTTCATAGCATTTCAAACAGGCAAACAGCGTGAGGGGGTGGGGACAGGAATTGAATCATGGCACAGTGCACTATAGTATGGGCTTGTCAGGCAGCAAAGATACTGTAAAAATATAGGTATCAGTGTCATGTTCAGATTTCAAATGGCAATTTAATTTCAGGAACACAATACAAGATGCCACATTGAATTGATATTGTTAGTTCAGATGGAATGGCTATTATTGTTTTGTTACTGTTGAAGTTGTAGATGTGTTTTTTGCTATAGTCATACATGAACCATGAAGATAAACAGTTAATATAGAGCTTTATTTTATATACTTTGAAGTTATAGTGCGACAGAAATAATTTATATCAACACTGGGCATACAGGTAATTTTTTTCCCTTCACAAAAGGCCATTATGTCACCCAAGTTTAAAAGCCTGGAACTTTAAGAAGTGTCCCAGTTACTCAGAGAATATGTGGGATGCAGAGAGAAGGTGGTGCTTAATCCTGAGGGGCTAATAACTTGTCGTAGTGTCTCTTAGCTATGATGGAGGAGATATTTGAGAGCCTTAAGCCTTCTTTACACTTTTAACTTATAAGTGCAGTCTTTGCTTCATGATGAAGCTAATCTGAGCAACTCTATAGTCTGTTCACAAAGTGTTAGAGCAAAGTTAGAACCACTCTTGCTTCCTCCTCACATCAAACAGCCTAATGAGATTGTTAGCAACATTGTGAGAACCTGTTATCTTTACGTCTCAGCAAGAAGGTGTGTATGTGCGGGTGAGCATGCCCACGTGTGGATGAGGTGTGGAATTGTCACTGCTGTTGCACTTCCAAATTCTGGGAACTGTGAATTTGGCTGGGCAGGGTCTGGGATTCCAGCCAGCTGCTAGCTGTCCAGGTAGGTGACACACTAATTAGGGGAACTGCAAACCAATTAGCACTTTGGCTGGATTGGCTGATGTGTCTTAGCGACTTCTTCACTGAGTGTTTTGTGATAAGAACCAGTCCAATGTGCCTCCCTAAACCCCTCACCATCTAGATGGGTTATCCAGTCTGTCCTGGAAAAAAGGAATGCTTTAGCCCTAGGGACATTATTAATGTTTCGATCCTAAACTGCCAGCCTTTCTTCAGAAGGTAGCAGTTCTCACCTGAGAGACGACTATCATGCTTTGGGGCTGGTGGGCTAGGCCAGACCTGCACTGTGAAGACAAGAGGCAAAAAAAGAAAAAAAAAGAAAAAAGAAAAGAAAAGAAAAAAGAAAGCTTGCCTAGAGGGTTGGAAGGTCAGTAGCTCCCTGTTGAACACATTAATCTGTATGGTCATTGTCAGCTTGGATACAGATTCCAGAATTGGTTTTATTTTTCTTTCTTTGGAAGCATCCTTGCTCTCAGCCTTCCGCAGACTGCAGGCACCTAGCCTACCTGTCCTCTTCCCTGATAGCTCTGCCTCTTACCTTCACTGGTGTTGGTTCCCTACACCAACCCTGCCCTGTTGACCTCTGCTGGCCTCGTAGCAGAGAAGGAGAGGGAAGTCTGGGGACCAAGAAGGAGGGGAGGCACTTCTACAGGAGCATCTTCTGATTAATTAATTTTTTCTTTTATATTCTAAGATGCTATTAATGCACCCAAAGGAAATTGTTTACTTCTAAATGGCTACAACACATAGAAAAGTGTTTCTCATTTTTTCATAATATAATAACAACTATATTAATTTCTTAGTATATGACACCTTCTGAGTGGCAATAACAATTTTTTAAAAAGGAACAAGGGATTATGTTCTAGTGTCCTCATCACTATCTTCCTTTATAGGAAAACGTGACTCTTATAGCAGTAATCACCTCTGGGTGCCTGAAATCGAGATATTTCCCTATGTGTATATGATGTGTATGTATATGTGTACATGTGACACAGAACTTCAATCTAACCTCTAGCATGTGAGGGATTCCATCCTCTCCCCATACATAAAGAAGGGTGATTTTAAAAGACCTTTTTGAAAATAGACTAATCATAGAGTTCAGAACAATATTTCCTTAGTTCGCGGTTTGTGTGCATGATTATACTATTTTGGTCTCCCTTATTCAAGAAGGAACAGGTAAGCAAAAATGATGTGTATAATTCAAAGGACCGTTCTCAACACCCTTTCTATTGGCAGCCTCAGTTGTTCACGCCTTAGCATCTCTCCATGTCTAGGCAAGCCCGGAGAGCTTAGCATGGTTGGGATTGGGACTTTGAATTGGGAACGCAGGAGCCTCTTGGGATGGAATTTTCTCTAAATGTGGTTTATTTCATTTACCAGATCTTATCAATTACCAGTGAATCTACATATTATCATACTGAGAAACATTCTGAGGAGTGTTGCAAATCATCTATAAGGAATGCAGAATCCTTTCACCAAAATTGTCATAGAGGCAGGAGTCAGGGGTGGTGATGTTTGCAATCTCTGCCTTAAGGACCAGAGAAAGTCAACATATAGAAAATTGATTAATGGGTGAGACAGCATGATTGGCTGTTATCCTGCACCCTTCCCTGTCTCCACACACATACCCTGGCCTCATGGATGCAGTACATTTTCCGGACCCGTGACTTTGGAGTAGCCACATGAATCTGTTTTAGCCAATGGCATATGGGTAGGAGTCATAGTGGGCTGATTCAGAGACTAGGGCAAGAGGCCTCATCTGCTTCCACTTGCTCTATGTTTCTACTATCATTGTGAGCTAAACATGCCCTGGCTAGCCCCATGGTTACAGGAGGTTGAAAGACAGGGCAGAGATCAACTGAACTAGCCATTCTGCAGAATTGGGAGACTTTGGAGATGGTTTGTTACACAACAGTGGTTAACAATACAGTCCACAAATGAAACCTTGGTTACTAAATAAATGCATAATTGTAAATACAGAAGAGCATCATTTTCGCAATGGAGCACGAAGAAATTTACATCTGAGTCCCAGGGCAAGCGGGCTGCAAGCACAAACTGCCAATAAAATGGCAAGAAGTATTTCATTAATAAATTATAATAGAGACTCAAAACCTGCTACTGCCAGGCAAAGCAGGTTTTTAGCCCATGTTGTGTAATGTCATGCTTGTAGAGGTAGGTATAAGGATGCGTTGGTTTTGGAATATGTCTATAAATTTTTGACCCTCCTACTACCAAGAGGTGGATTTTAATTTCCTTCCTCTTGATTATGTTCCAGCCTTAGAAGTTAGAAATTACTTGCATCTAACAAATATTATACAGAGCAATGGTGTTGTATGGTTTCTGAGGCTAGGTTACAAGAGGTAATGCGGCCTTCTCTCTCTCGTAGTCACCCACACCCTTGGAGCCCAAAACCAAGCCATGCACATGTAACCAACCAGCTACATGTGAAGGTCACATAAAGGTGTTCTTGTCCTGGCTCTAGCTAAGGTTCCAGCTCTCAGTCAGCATCAGTTGTGGAAGATGGGAGTACATGAGCTTTTAGATGATTTCAGTCCCCTGCCTTTGACACCAAGTGGAACTGAGATGATCTTTCCACTGAGCCCTGGTCAAACTGCAGATTCATGAGCAAAATAAACACCATCATCACTGAAGCAACATGGCATGTGCGGTGATATGTTAGGAAGCCATAGATAATCAGAGAAAGCTCCTTTTCTTTTTGAGCAATACCATTTGCATAGGGGAGATACAAAGCTGCATGGACTGGTAACTTCCATGACCAAAAAAGATGTCATTTTCTAAGGGCTTGAGTGGGAGCTGGCCCTGACAGCATCTGCATGAGCCAGAGATGCACTCACACATTCATTATTACTTGAGGGCGCCAAGAACTGTAGCAGTAAGAGCAGAAGCAGAAATGAAGAACACGAAGGATGCTATGGAGTGAGAGAAAAGTCCATGCTTGTGAGAATCCAAAGACACCCTGTGGGGATGCCCCAAAATACTCGAGCAAGTGTGTAAGTAGAGCTGGACCTTTCATCCTCCCAGCTGGGGTAGAACTGGAGCCGCGTGTGCAGAGTCTGCTTCTTCTTCAGGGCTGCCGTATCCTGCAAAGCCAAGCTTGCACATTGGTTATAGCACTCCACTTTCCCAAAGCCCTCATATACATCATCTGTTTCAGTGCTCGCATTAACACCTGTGAAGTAGGTATTATTCCCAGGTCTCACAGCCTATAAATGGCAACCCTGCCAGGAAATCAAGTCCTGCTTTTCTCCCTGTACCAGAGCTGCCCCAGCAAATTAAAGCTTATTCTAAATGTAGGTACATAGAGCGTTTCTTAAATTAAACCCAGAGTGAATTCTGAACCTCAGTCTAAGCCTCTACTGATTTGTCTATTCTGTGAGTTCAGAGTTCTGCATAGTAAAATCTCATTAATTCAGTTTCCATGAATGTAGAATTTGGGGTAGGCATCAGAAAGCAGTCTCTCCTTAGCCACTTAGCCACACAGTTTGGCCCATTGACCCAAAAATTTCTTGTTAAGGCCTTTCTTTAAAATGACCTCTAAGGCAGGCACTTTATAAATGAAAATCACGCCCACCTAAGCCTAGGCTTGCAGGTTTGTCTGCCTCGGGCTTTCAGGTATGTCTGGTTTTCTTACCCCACCCAAGGGACAGGCTGCTTACAGGTGCTTAAGGTCATCCTGGCATGGACCCTTGTTTTATGCAAAGTGTGTGCCAGTGCTGGATGTGAAAACAGTCGATTCCCATTCACTGGTGTTAGCCAGTCAGAACCTTGCTTCTGAGGCAGGGTGATACTGTGGTTACTTCTCTCAGATTTCCCTCTAATGTTTGAAAGTTCCTATACACCATACTGTTTTGGCATTAGCTACAGATGTAGGCTGCAAATATCTACTAGGCAGCATGGGCTAACCAAAATAGGGACAACAATTGACCCAAGTTCAACCTTGCCATTCTTAGAGACACTGGAAATCTCAAGTTGGTAAAAACTAGAATTTTTTTTATCAAATAATCACAGTTTTACAGATAAAGATGGTGCCTCCACATAAACTGAACTTATGGCCGGCAAAGAGCACCCCTATTCCATCATCCAAGTTCTCCTTCTTTAGCTGAAGTGAAAACATTTGAAATTGATGATACAAAGTGCTGGGGAGGGTGGAGAGAAATGGCCCCTTTCTAAGCTATATGGAGAGTGAATAGCAAGGCAGTTTGCCAATATCTATCACTTGTTAAATCCACATACACTTTGCTCCAGGAATTAGAATTTCAGGAATTTATCTTAAACTGTTGTAACAACACATATATGAAGAGGTTTATTGTAGCTTTGCTTACGGTGACAAAGTATCAGAAACAACCTAGATAACCATCAGTGGGAACTGGTTGAATAATTTGTTTTATCAACATGTAGGAAAATATCCAATCTCTATAGAGAATAAGGCAAACTTTTACAAACTTTGTAAGATGTATTTCCAAGTAAAAATAAACATAAGAACAAACAAATGAAAATAACAATGACATGATTTAGAAGAGTGTATAAAATAAAATACAAAAGACATACACATACACAACTCAGCATTACAGTGAAAATTTTGGAAAGATAAAATGGAAACCATTATAATAATGGTTACAGCTAGTATTCTGGTAAAAAAGAAACATATTTTCAAGATACTGTTCAGTGCCATTTGAAGTTTTTATTTTATTTATTTCATTTTTAAACCATGTATTACTTTTTTTAAATTAAAAGAAAGCAAAAGCTAAAAGCAATATGAACACAGAAAAGTCAGTATGAGGTTGTCGATACATAAAGTTTGAAAGTGCAGACTTTTCAAAACTGGATCACAGGAAAATTAAGGAATATCTACATTTTGGACATCAAATTGCATCCCAGCACAGAGAATATTTCTTGAAGAAAGTGGATGGGTTTGATTTAAGGACCTGAGGGCTGGGGAATTTTGCCACAAAACTCTATTTTTTTCTTTCCCAAAGTGCATGTGACCCTGGGATTAACTACGTTCAATGTTTTATCAACTCACCCTTTCATACACTCTACTACACTATTTTAAAACCAAATTTAGGCTACTTTGCATCAGCTGGTGAAAGCCAATTTCAAATTGACACATATTTTGTTGTTATCTGCTGGTCAACAGTTCCGTTTTAGCAGGTTTTCATCTTTGTTTCTGTTTTTGTCATCTTGTTGCTTTTATTTTTGAGACTATTATTTTGATTCTGTTGCCCAAAGCTTCTCTAGAAAAAAATTTAGGTGCAGTCCACAGGGAGGGAGCAGCTGCCAAGATGCACACATTCTCCCCTCCACACCATCTCCATCATCTTCAACAACCGCTAACCTGTTCAGCCTACTTCAGTTGGAAGAGCTAAACTTTTTGTTTATTTTTGGATTCAAGATAAAATTTTATTCAAAAGATGGAATCCTGTAATAAAACACACTTGGAAAATAATCTTTAATTGCAGTTTGCATATAATATTATTTCAAATTGAATATGATACAGACAAATTAAACGGCTAATGCCAGTGTTAAAAAAAATGCAACTTTCCTAAATGTAATGTAATTGAGATAAAGACAGTATTTGTTAGGCTTGCAAAGAAGAGACTATTTAAGTAGAAGTATGAGGTAGGGCTAAGCACATGGCTTTTGGGGCCAGAATGCCTGGGCTTAGACCTTAGTGCTGCTAATTATTGGCTATGCAAACTTGGGCAATCATTTACACATTCTGTGCTCTGCATATACAACATAGAAATGCTCCTGGTGCTAGTGATATCACATAGCTTTGTTATGTAATTTAATCAATTACTTGAAGGACTTAGACCATGCCCAGTGCACAGTAAGCATTATATAAATATTAGCTACTGTCATTACCTTTAATCAGATGCTCCTTATTAGGCTTAATGCTATGTTCAAAGGTGAATATGCATGAAATATTGGAAACATATTAATATTATTTGGAGTTTTATAATCTACTTTGGCTTTGGGGGAAATGAATCACTCATGATTTGAAAATCAATAATTCAACTTCTACACATTTAAATTCCATATATATTTTCAGGACACACTAAACAACACATTAGAAGCCTTTCTGCTCAAGTATCTTAGTCATTTTCTGGACATAATTTACATACAGTAAAGTCCACAAATCAGTTATACAGATGCAGACACCTATGTAACCACCACTCAGAACACAAGAGAGAACATTTCCAGCAACCAAGAAGGCCCCCACCTGCTCCTTCTCAATCAGTATGCCTAAAACAGTGAACCCTCTGACCTCTACCCTATAATTAGCTTTTCCTGTCCTTAAGGTTCATATAAATGAGCTCATTCAGTGAGTTCTCTTTGTGTCTGGCTCCTTTTGCTTGGCAAATTTGTGAGTCCCATCAGTGTTGTATGATATACCACAATCATTTGCTCTATTCTGTTGATGGACCTTTGGGTTGCTTCCAGTTTGGGGCTATTTGAATTAAACTTTTTTGCAGATCATGAGGTCAGGAGTTCAAGAACAGCCTGGCCAACATAGTGAAACCCCATCTCTACTAAAAATATAAAAATTAGCTGGATGTGGTGACACGTGCCTGTAGTCCCTGCTATTCAGGAGGCTGAGGCAGGAGAACTGCTTAAACCCGGGAGGTGGAGGTTGCAGTGAGCCAAGACCGCACCATTGCACTCCAGCCTGGGTGACAGAGTGAGACTCTGTCTCAAAAAAACAAAACAAAACAAAACAACATTTTTGAGCATTTTTGTACGTGCCTTCTGGTGAATACACAACTTGCATCACTTGAGGAGAGAGATTTCTGAATCATAATGTAGGCTTTTGTTTAGCACACAGCCCACCAGTTTTTCTTTGCATTTCGTAAGGCAAGTTGCACCATTCCTGTCCCAGATTGGAGGCCAACTTTTCTTTAGCAATGTGGCAGGGTGGCCTGTACTATGGGTGTATTAGCCTGTTCTCATGCTGCTAACAAAGACATTCCTGAGACTGGGTAATTTATAAAGGAAAGAGGTTTAATTGACTCACAGCTCCACATGGCTGGGGGTTCCTCACAATCATGGCAGAAGGCAAATGAGGAGCAAAGTCACATCTTACATGGCAGCAGGCAAGAGGCCATGTGCAGGGGAACTCCCCTTTATAAAACCATTGGATTTCATGAGACTTATTCACTATCACAAGAATGACGTGGAAAAGAGCCACCCCCATGATTCAATTACCTCCCACTGGGTCCGTCCCGTGACATGTGGGAATTATGGGAGCTACAATTCAAGATGAGATTTGGGTGGGGACACAGCCAAACCATATCAGTGGGTAAGTTCAATAAGCAATGAATCCTTAAGTACCCACCAGAGCACCGAAGCCACAGAGGTAGGAGGACCAAGCATAGGCATCTGGGCTGGTGACACTCAGATGTCAAGATCCAAATCTACAATTTCTATAGAGGAAAGCTTCCACTGGCAGCCAGGCCCCTGCCTTCGGGGATGCCTCAGGCCCTGAGAGTTCACCTCTTCCTCCTGGCAATGTCAAGTTCCACATTTCTGAGCCAGGCAGAGGAAATTATTTGCGAATTTATGACACAGAAAATATTCTTCAAACAGAATCTTCCCTGATTATTGGAGCAAACTTGGCTGCTGGGAACTGCTTCTCCCTATTAGCTCATTGGGAACAGAGGGGAGAGCCTCTCACTCTGCTTAACCCCCTATGGCTCTGTTCCTTGCCAGAGAAGGGGCCCAATAAATGCTTGACAAGTTAAATGGAAATGATTTTTCCCCCTTTTAAATGTCTCCTCACTATGGCGTGTCATTTATACAGGGCGAAGCTTTTATTACATTCATCCTCTTTCCTCCTACCTAATCCTCTTGTTTTTTATCCTCCATCCACCTGTCCCATTGCATTTGGGACTCAACATGTGGCATGGAATAATAGTGGTTAAAGCATTAGTTCAAGGGCCAAAATGCCCATGTTCAAACCCTGTTCTGCCCCATAATAGCCACGAGATCTTTATCAAATAACTGTACTATATCACAATTTTTTGTGCAAATAAATAAGATATATAGAAGTGCTTAGAATTATGCTGGGCTAAGACCTACACAAGTGTTACCAAATATTATATGAGAACCTACAGGGGAAAAAAAGGAAGGGAACCTCTGTTTAGCCAGACTTCCTCCTCTGTAGAGGTCTTCTACTCTGAAAACATCACCCTTAATTACTCCCAAAACAGTCTTCAATAGTGAAGGATACCAGTAATCCCTCATATCTAATTATACCCTTAAAACTTGCAAGCACCTTATATTCAGAATTATTTGAATCCTTACAGAAACCTTTTGAAAAAAGAAGAAGAGATATTATCCCTATTTTGCAGGAACTAAAGTTTTTGGGCTTTCTATCATGCAACCATCTAATCACTCATTCACCCATTCACTGATATGCAGATTGTGTTAAGCACCTCCCAATCCCAGTCCCCATCCCCCGCACACTGTGTGCTTCACCCCATGCTCCTGCCTTGTCAGCCAGAGCCCAGGTCTTCTAATAGCCATCCTGCCGTAGTCCTACCCACCAGACCCCAGCCCTCTGTAAGCTTTTATTCGACTACTCGCTTCTCCATCTCTGTTTTCTACCTCTTCCTCATCCAGACTTTCATCACCTGAACATCACATTCACTGCATTTAAGTTGAATGCCTTCCTAACTTAATGTTACATAAAAATTACGCATTTTATTATATACTATGTGTTTAATATTTAGCAGAAAGAATAAAAGATAGAAAAAGATGAAAGAGTAAATGAAAATACAGATATACAATAAATGAAAAAGAGAGTCTATATTTTACCATTCTGGATAATTGCTATATCTCTAGAGCAGATATGTGTATGTGTATGTATAAATTTGAACAAAATTGGTATTGTATTACACATAACATTTTAAAACATACTTGTAAACTTTAATATCTATCTTTCCATGTCGATACATATTTATCAACAAAATCAATTTTAATTGACTGAACAATGTTGCACAGTATAGATATCCCTTACTTAATTTGACCTGTTATTGAACAGTAGGTTATTTCCTTTTATAGAAATGTTTTGCTAGTATAAACAATGCTAAGATAAACATCCTTGTATATACTTTTATGTTCATATCCTTAATGATGTACTTTAAATAAGTTCTAACTGGTGACACTGCAGTCTTATTTTTAACACTTTTGATAGCTTTTGTAACACTGTCCTTCAGAAAGACTATGCTAGTAAAAGGGTACCCACCACATGCCAGCACTAGTAAGTATTATGTAAAACAAATAAAAATAAAAACTAGGCCAGGTGCGGTGGCTCACGCCTGTAATCCCAGCACTTTGGGAGGCCAAGGCGAGCGGATCATGAGGTCGAGAGATCGAGACCATCCTGGCCAACATGGTGAAACCCTGTCTCTACTAAAAATACAAAAATTAGCTGGGCATAGTGGCGCACTTGGGAGGCTGAGGCAGGAAAATCGCTTGAACCCAGGAGGCGGAGGTTGCAGTGAGCTGAGATCGCATCTTTGCACTCCAGCCTGGAGACGGGCAAGACTCCATATCAAAATAAATGAATAAATAAATATAAAATAAAAACTTTATCAGTTAGATAGAAAATGTATAATCTATTTTAATTTGCATTCATTTTGTTACCAATCAAAATGAATATGTTTTCATAATCTTATTATTTTGCAAATCTTTGCCCATTTCTTTATAGATATTTTTATAGTTGATTTATAAGATCTCTTTTTATAGTGAAGATAATAAACACTTACTTTTCACATATACGGCTGATACTTTCTCCATTTGAAAAAAAATTTTGTAGAGCCAGGCATGGTGGCTCACGCCTTTAATCCCTGCACTTTGGGAGGCTGAGGTGGGAGACTTGCTTGAGCCTAAGAACTCCAGACCAGCCTAGGCAACATAGCAAAACCCTGTTTCTACAAAAAAAAAAAAAATCTGGGCATTGGGGCATTGCTGTGTGCACCTGTAGTCCCAGCAGCTACCTAGGGGGCTGAGGTGGGAGAATCACCTGAACCAAGGAGGTCAAGACTGCAGTGAGCTGTGATCACACCACTGCACTCCAGCCTTGGTTACAGAGTGAAACCTTGTCTCAAAAAAAAATTATTTTATGTTTAGTTGCTAATTTTAAGAGACTTCAAATATTTACGTGTCAGTTTTAGTCGTTATGTTTTCCAGCTTTTGTGAAAGAGTTAATAATGTCTTTTCTAGGCCAAGAAGATGTTTTTCTAGTTTCACTTTAAAATTTAACTTTTTTAAGATATACGTAATTTATATTCTTTCATGGTGAGACATAAAAAGCTAACTTCTTCTCTGTTTGTTTAGCTAGTTCTCTCTGATCTGTGGTTAAAAATCCACTGCCAGGCAGAGTGTGATGGCTCATGCCTGTAATCCCAGCACTTTGGGAGGATCGCTTGAGCCCACAAGTTTGAGACCACCCTGGGCAACATAGCAAGACCCTGTCTCTACAAAAATAAAAATAAAAATCAGCTGGGCGTCAGGTGTGTGCCTGTAGTCCCAACTACTCAGGAGGCTGAGGTGAGAGGATTGCTTGAGCCCCGGAGTTCAAGGCTGCAGTGAGCAGTGATCATGCCACTGCACTCCAGCATAGGCAACAGAGAAAGTCCCAGTCTCAAAAATGAAAAAAACAAACAAACAACAACAAAAAAAACCCTTGTCATATAATATTGCTAGTTGTTTGAATGGTGGTGCATTCAGCCTATGACAGCTTGGCTCCTCTTGTCTTCATCCCTCCTGTTTCTCTCATCCCTTCATCCTGGGCTCTCTCTTCATGTAGCTTTCCACCTCTCCTGGGAACCCTTGCATGTTGAAGCCTTTATGTCACTGCATACACAAGTCCCTCTGCCCTGCAGTGACTTCTCTCCACTCTCACCCCAACCCCTTCTACCAAGAAAACCAAACATCTTTTAAGATTTAGAGAAGGTGCCACCTCCACTCTGTGACCTTTAATTCTCCAGATATTAACTTCCTCCTCAGGGTTCTCACAGCAATCCATATTTCTGTTGGAGCCTTGTTCCGGTGAACGGTAATTGACAGTGGACTTTGGGCCCCTCACTAGCACTTGCCCTACCGTATTTATCTCTATAACCTCAGCTCCTTTGGCATACAGCAGGTGCTAGAATAAAGTTCCTTCATTGGACAAATTAACAATTGACTGGCATCTCAAAAAACCTACCTGACTCTATAGGTAGACTATAGCAGGGATATTTCTTGGTTTTCTTCCCAGTATCTCATTACTGGGTTATCCAACAGTATGCTAAATTCCAATAGGGGAATTCATTTTTCTGTCATACCTTACTGTGCATTTGAGGTGAGATTGACTGGCAGCCTACGGTCTCCGATGGGCTTAGGACAACCTGCCTATTCCATCATGGCCACAGTGATGACTTCTGAACCGAGCGTGTAACCCAACCAGCACCTTTGGCCTGAGAGGATGTTTTCTGAGTTTGCAAGGAAAGGATGGCTTATTCCTTTGTAGAATGAAATAAGAAGCCCCTCCCTTCCCAACACGCACACAGGACACAAGGGAGGAATGCTATAAGCCTCAGCAGTTGGTACTCTTCCTCAGACCTACAGAAGAGCTTTTCAGAAACTGTTGCCCACAATAAACAAGCAGAGCCAAGAAAAACTAGGCAGAAACCCAGTCGTTGTTATAACATTTAAGTACTGGATCATATTGCACCTGAAGTAGGTACCCCTGGGCTGTTTAGTTACATGAACCACTGCATTCCCCTTATCAATTAAGTCAATCTGAGTTAATGTTTCTCTTAAATGTAACTATAACAGTCATAACATATATGAGGTTATTGGGTGGCTAAAATTACAATGAGACATGAAGGAAACGTGGGCATATCAAAACAAAGGATAGAGGAGAGAAGCAAGAAATGGTAAATTAATGCTGCAAATACTAATGGTGACCATCACCAAACCATGGGAACTAAGATTTCTAAACAGTCTTTCAGATACCAGATCACTGTTAGCAAAGCCATTTCCTATGTATTTTATTAGTTTCTTTGAAGGATATAAAGTTCCTTGCCCAGCTCTTGGCACAGAGTAGTCCTCAAAACCCAATCATTTTCATAATCCCACTTTCACCCAATCCCCCTCGGTCGCAACAATCAACAATTCATCTTAGGATAATAAAATAACCACTTGAAAGCATGAGTTATTGTCTTTGACTTTAGAGAATTCATGGAGTTTAAGAAGGTGTCAGATGGAAAAATATAGAAAGTTGACTCATTCCCCAGATGAATGCAAAAGTGAAATACCAAGGGATTGTTTTTAGAGGAGTATGAGTCGTCACAGCCCTGGGAGATAAAGCACAGTGCAAAAGGAAATTTATCTAGATCTTGCCAAAATTGATATTCAGCCAGTACCAAACACTGGGGAGACAGTGACGGAAAGTCAGACGTTATACCTGGCCTTTTTGTGTAACTTATATTCCAGTGGAGAAACCAAACAATAAAACTAAATAGAGTAATTTAACTTTTAATAAGCTGTGTGCCTAGGGCTAATTTGGGAAGGTAGTCATGGAAGGCCTCTCAGCATAGAATGCTTGGCAGTTGAGTTATAAATTATGAGAAAGGGCCAGCAAGGTAGAGGTCTGGAGGAAGAAGAACCCAGGCACATGTCCAGCATATATGAGGACTTCAACTATGAAAGGAAAGAAAGAGAGGCTCAAAGTACCATAGGCATCCAAAGAGGACAGACATAGCCGTTTACAACTTGCAAGGGCCTGGAATGTGGTTATGGTCAGAATCCTGCAAAGGATCAAAGCTCTGGGCCCCCAAGGAGGGGTTATGTCTGAGGCTGACTAATGTCTTTAAACCTGGGCCAGCGGTGACCACAGAGAAGGCTGAGGCCACTGACATCGGCATGACCCAGGCCGGCAGATGCTGACATTCCTTTACTGTGTGATTCCCACAGAGCTGGGGCTTTTCATCAGGAATGAGCATTATTGGTAACCAGACTCAGGAGAGGGAGGGGGACATGTGTGCAGGGAGTGAGAGGTAAAGGGAAAGTGGGAGAATAACAGGGCTGGACACATCATGGTGCCGGGGACCCAAGGTCAAGGGGCGAGACCCTCAGGCTTGATGGCATTTGGGGACACTTCTGGCTGCAGGGCCCTCAGCTGCCTAATTTAAGATTACAGGTTGTGTTTAGGGGTTACCACCTCAGTCTGGGCATGTCACTGTTCTCCAGAGACTAATATTTCTCAAGAAGCTACTGTTTCAGTCACTGAAGCCAACAGGGTCTCCACATGGGGTGACCATAGGATGTGCCACCTAAACTGGGACTTTTCAGGGTAATAGGGAGTGGATAAATTCTAAACCCAATAGAGCACTGAGACAACTGGCATGAACTGGGCCAACTGGGATGGACAGTGGCCTTGCTCATACCTCCCTGCTCTTGCGGAGGCAGTCATTGACTGACTTATTAATGTGTGTTGGGTGTTAAGAATTGTGCACGCTCATCTTCTCCTTTAAGAGGTAAGCAAATGGTAGCCCTGAAGAGTCAAGGATACTCAGGGGCTCAGTACTAAAGCAACATAGTATTCCAGTTAGAGTGCAGGCGCAGACTTGGATACTCCTTGCCTCCAATCTCACCACCACTGTTTACTCTGAGCAGGTTGTATTGCCTCTCTGAGCCTCAGTTTGCCCATGTGCAAAATGGGAATGATAATAATAATACCTGCCTTGCCAAGTATTATAAGCTTGAATTGAAATGATGATGTAAGGAGGTTAGCATGGTGCCTAGTGCATAATAAGCAGCCACAAATGGCAGTTAATAGGATTAATTCTCAGGGATGGAGAGCCCTCTAAAAGGTTGCATCAGGACTTTGCTAAACAGGCTTCTAACAGAACCTCACTCTCCATCCTCTGGGTGCTCCTCCCAGGGCCTGGTGTACGCTTCTCCTTTAGAGGGAACAGACACATATTCTTCTGCCCAAGGCATGTCTTTCCCTACTTTCCAGAGGAAAATGTCCTGATTCATTTTCCCTGTCAGGAGGCTGAAAGGAACAAGCAAAAAGAAGGAGAGAATTGAGGTTATTGGTCCATCCACACATAAGCTCCAATTCAGTCTTTCCAGGGAATCACTCTGGATTTACTCATCACCAAGTGACAGATGAGAGCAACTTAGTAATTTGAAAGCCTGGGAAAATAACATGTATTCTAAGATGTTCCCAGTGCTGGTTTGGAATTACTGAGCACTGTTCATTTCAGCCTTCAGCAGATCATGCCATCCTGAGTTGGAGTTGGCAGTTCTAGGGAGGTCCTGAGATTAACCCAGAGACTGAGACTGGACTCCAGGGAGTCACAGCCCAGTTCAGGCCTTAGCCAGGGTCCAGACTGTGCTTGAGGGCTTTTCAGCTTTTCCAAAACCTGTATAACCAATCCCTGCCTTGTTGTCTATCTTCGATTCTTAGCAAGGTTCTTGTTTAAAGATGCAACCGCAGAATAGAATCAATGTAACGAGACATCTATGCAGGGAGCACTGTGAAACACACAGAGGGCTATAATCTATTATTGCCAGGTGCTGGAAGATCAGGAAGAGCTAAGTAGAAGAGGTATGACATGCAAATAGGGCCTTGGAGGATGAGGATGAGTAGAGAGTTTAAGGAAGAGTGGACAGGAAGGACATTGAAAACACAGGAACACGATGCACACAGGTAGGAAGACAAGCTGTGGTTGGCAGATCATATATACATGGGTAATGCCTGGGAGCAGGCTTAGGAAAAAACACCCCCTCAATTTGTTCTCTTACTAATTAGTCTAGTGTCTTTCTTAGTCACAGACTGTGATATCCAGGGTCCAAGATGACCTCTAATGATATCCTCCTCCTGGTTTTCTTGTCTTTGTGTGGTCCTTACTCCCACTTAATAGGGCTGACCATCGAGCCAGTACGATGCTGTCAAAATTAAGGTGTGACTTCCAAGGCTAGATCATACCATATGTTTCCACTTTGCTCTCTCTTGGCTCCTAGCTGTGGGTAAAAACAGCTACCCTATCATTAGGACACTCAAGCAACCCTACGGAGAAGCCTATGTGGTGAGGAACTGAGGCCTCCTGCCAATAACCAGCACCAACTTGCCAGGCAGGTACGTGAGACACCTTGGGAGTGGATTTTGCAGATCAGGCACGTCTTATATGAAGACACACCTGGCCAATAGCCCATTTGTTGCTTCAACAGCCAAAACCACCCAGCTAAGCTGCTCCTGGATTCCTGACTCTTGGAAACTACGTGCCAGTAAATTACCTTTACTTTGAACTCTAAATCAGAATAGACCTATGCTGTGTCTTTTTTTCTTGGAGCTTCCACACAAAGGGATCTTCATTATGGACTGTTTTGCCACAACAAACAGAAGATCTCCTGGGGCATATTAAAGGAAAATGTGTCCTTAGATAACCTGGAAGCTAGATGTTTGTCAATGTGGCTTCATGTGGTTGCTTTCCTCTGCACACATTCTGCATTCTCCTCTATGCAGCTCACTTCCTTTGTACGGCTGTAAGTTTCTATTTCCCTAGAACTTGCATTTGCCTATGGTTTGTGGTGGCAACCCTGGCTCTAACCTTATATGACTTTATTGATCCAGAGTCAATCTGAATCTTACAGCATGTTTTGTGAGGCTCAGTTTATATTTTCAAGAGCGAGGATGATTGGCTCCTTTTGAGTCAAGTACCTGCCCATGAACTCTTCAGGTAGGACCAAGGAGCAGTCACCCAATATACACATAGCTCCTTCGCTTCCTTCTTTAGGAATGGACTGGAAGAATCATGACCAAATGAAGGGTTATAGATCTGGCAAGCACTTAAAGCACTGCCATGTGTAGTACATGTAGCCCCAACTAAGAACTTTCCAGAAAACCTGCTGCAAGATCAAGATCAAACACTCTCTTCATTTTTACGAACTCACTAGGGTGTGAAACTTTCTCTCCCGAATAAGAAGAAACAAAATCCTCTTGGCAGCCAGGCATTAGGATTCATGACTCAAGCCCCACATTTTTACAAAAGCAATTCCAAACTCTCAAAAGCAATTTTGCATCATATTATATCATCAGAATAAAATAAATATACATCCCAGAATTAATATGAAGGCATAAACAACTGCTGACAGCCTATAAATTGCATTAGGAAAACTTTGATAAACTCTTACTTTTCCACACTTCCCTCAACCTCATGATAATAATTGTTTAGATTCAACACATATCAGGGGCATATGCAGTAAGTGTCTTGGTAGCAGCTGGAAGCAAGGAGAGTTGGAAATAAATAAAAAGGAAAACAGAAAGAGCAGGAGAAATGGACAGAAGGATAATGACTTTAAAGGGGAAAAGGTCACAAGAAGAAGTGAATCTAATAGCCCAGGAAAACACCCTTTCTCCTTTCTGATAAAGGAAGGTAGCTAGGGGTGTCTTTAAGAATTTACTTTTCATGCTTTCCCTCTGGTCATTAGCAAAGAGGGGGCAATTCAGAATGAGCTATTATTTACTGAAGAAATAGTTACTGGACATCTGAAGATGTCAGAGGCGTTTGAACCAGAGCAACTCCATCTTGAGTGAGGACTAGGAAAATGAGGCTGGAACCTGCTGAGTTACATTTCCAGAAAAGCATTCTTAGCCTCTAGATATTTACACTTAAGGGAACAGATTGATAATGTTTACTAAACAGATCCAGACTTGGGACTGTCCTAATATCCCTATATCTTGAGAACAAAGGCATTCCTAATTTTGCTTTAAAGATAATAATATTGGCAAGATGTGGTGGCTCACGTCTGTAATCCCAGCACTTTGGGAGGCCGAGGTGGGTGGATCACTTGAGGTCAGGAGTTGGGGACCAACCTGGCCAGCATGGTGAAATCCCATCTCTACTAAAAACACACACACACACACAAAATTAGCCAGACATGGTGGCAGATGCCTGTAGTGCCAGCTACTTGGTAGGCTGAGGCAGGAGAATCGCTTGAACTCGGGAGGCAGAGGTTGCAGTGAGCTAAGATCGTGCCACTGCACTCCAGCCTGAGCAACACAGCAAGACTCAATCTCAAAATAATAATAATAATAATAATAATAATAATAATAATAATAATAATATTGATTCTTGCAAAATATAGTAATTAAGAAAACTAATCCTTTATCAGAAACCCTATAGCAGAGCACATCTCCCAATGATCTTCTCTTATCCTGTATATAAACAAGCATTGTACCTAGGGCAGACATGTTCCTCCTCTTACTTTCAGGAACGTCCTACTCTGTCTATGGAGTAGCTGTTCTTTCATCACTTTACTTTCTCAATAAATGTGCTTTTTCTTTGCACTGCAGACTTGCCCTGAATTCTTTCTTGAGTGAGATCCAAGAACCCTCTCTTGGGGTCTGGATCGGGACCCCTTTCCTGTAACAGAGGGACTAAATGGAGTTTTGATCTTAGGGAACTTAAAACACTGTTGGTGGGACTGTAAACTAGTTCAACCATTGTGGAAGTCAGTGTGGCGATTCCTCAGGGATCTAGAACTAGAAATACCATTTGACCCAGCCATCCCATTACTGGGTATATACCCAAAGGACTATAAATCATGCTGCTATAAAGACACATGCACACGTATGTTTATTGCAGCACTATTCACAATAGCAACGACTTGGAACCAATCCAAAGGTCCAACAACGATAGACTGGATTAAGAAAATGTGGCACATATACACCATGGAATACTATGCAGCCATAAAAAATGATGAGTTCATGTCCTTTGTAGGGACATGGATGAAACTGGAAACCATCATTCTCAGTAAACTATCACAAGGACAAAAAACCAAACACCGCATGTTCTCACTCACAGGTGGGAATTGAACAATGAGAACACATGGACACAGGAAGGGGAACATCACCCTCCGGGGACTGTTGTGGGGTGGGGGGAGGGGAGAGGGACAGCATTAGGAGATATACCTAATGCTAAATGACGAGTTAATGGGTGCAGCAAACCAACATGGCACATGGATACATATGTAACAAACCTGCACATTGTGCACATGTACCTTAAAACTTAAAGTATAATAATAATAATAATAAAACAAGAGACAGTTGAACAAAATTTGAAGATAAATAGGTTCATTGCTATATCGTGGGCGTTGTACAAAATTAATTATGTGTCCAGTAAGGTGGTGGGGGGGATTGAGCTCCTCACTCTGTTGAATGGGCTCATGGAAAGGGTAGTATTATGGGTTGAATTGTATCTCTCCCCCAAAAGTCCTAACCCTCAGTACCTCATAATCTGACCTTACTTGGAAGTAGGGACATTGCAGATGTAATTAGTTAGATTAGGATAAGATTATTAGGGCCCTAATTCAATAGGACTGGTACATTTATACAAAGCGGGAAATTTGGACACAGAGACATGCACACAGGGAGAATGGCATGTGAAAATGAAGGCAGAATCAGGGTGATGCTTCCACAAGCCAAAGAACCCTAAAGATCACCAGCAAACCACCAGAAGCTAGGGGACAGGCATGAAGAGATTCTTCCTCAACCTTCAGAAGGAACCAACTGTGCTGACTAACACCTTCATTTTGCATTTCCAGCCTCTATAATTGTGGAAGGATAAAGTTCGGTTGCATAAGCCACCCAGTTTGTGATACTTACCTATGGCAGTCCTAGCAAACTAATACAGACATTTTATAGTTTCTAAAGATTAAGAGAAGATTAACCTTCTAAAGATTAACCTTCAGGCTGAGGAGGCCAGAATAGGGCTTCAGTCACTTGAGGAAGGTAGGCTTTGGGAATACGAGAAAATGCCTCATGTTGCAGGAGTGCATGTTAGAGAGGGATGCAAAGTGTGGCTGTAGAGGAAGAGAAAGGGAATGAATTGCAAAGGCACGTGTTGGGATGTTGCAGTATTTTTTAATGAAAGCTGGGGAAAAGAGGGATATTGAGGCATCGGAATCACGTGAGGGCTGCCCTGTGATATGTTTACAGTATACCTGGTAATAACAGATATCCAAAAGCTATTTGTTGAATGAGTCAACAAGAATTGGCTACTTTGGTGCAAATAATCAAGCCATGGGACATCCAGCATCAGGCTCTACCACTTAGCCTGTTGCATGAATGTTCCAGGTGCTTCGCAGTCCCCTGGTGAAGGAAGACCCCCAAAGGCAAGACACTCATTTTTCCTGAAATGAAAAGGTCAGCCCTAGCAAAGGGGAGGAACTGTTCCTTGTCCCTCTGTCTTCCCCATGCTTCCCTGCCTTTCCACCTAACTCGCTCATCGAATGTCGTTTAGGAACCATGGGTTGCCAAATTTCTCTTTAACCTGAATTATATATTTTGGAGACAGAAAGTGTAAGATGGACTGAGAAGCCAGGAGTAGTAACCAGTAGGTGGAGAGATAGTGACCAGCCCCTGGGCCCCTTCAGAGAACTTGCCCTACCTCTGAACTGCTCTTTCTGAAACATCCTGCTTTCTCCACAAATCA
Source organism: Hylobates moloch (assembly GCF_009828535.3). NCBI lineage: Eukaryota > Metazoa > Chordata > Mammalia > Primates > Hylobatidae > Hylobates > Hylobates moloch. The sequence goes on along the minus strand of NW_026652296.1, from coordinate 20,914,781 downwards.
TGTTGTGGGTTGTGGTGGGAGCCAGAGGAGGGCAGCCTTGTAGCAAAATGCCTGGAGGCTGCATTAACTTCTTTCCCTGACAACTTATATGGCAGCTAATTTATATGCTACCTCCTATTAGTTTTGGGAAAAAATATAGCTAACGATAACAAAGAGAATGCCATCTATTTCTTTAGCTTAAACATGCCTGCTTCAATGGTGAACCGTTGATCTCTAAGCTTGCTGTTTTCAGGCTATAAAAGCTGTTTATTTCACTCTATAAAAGAACATTTGAACTTATATAGCTATTTAAGTTTAAATGTTTGGGGGGAAAGAAAAATGCAAGGGGAATTAGCAAAGAGAGGCTGAAACCTGATCTGGGCTGCGGGGTTTGCATAGAAACTTCCTTCTTTGGGAATCCCCCCTGCCTGCCCCCAGTGCACCCACTGCAGCACCAGCCCACAGGAAATGTACTGAGCTGAGTGTGATTTCAACATTAGTAGTCATTTCAGCAAAGCTCTCAGAGTCAATCATCTCTCATGCACTGGTGTGATTCGCATTCACTGGGGACCCCTTGGCTCTTAAAAAGCTGCAACTGCCTCCAAAGAGGTGAAGGACATTAACAAATCTGTGTTGTTTTTCTCTTAAAAACTGTGAGTTTGCATGAGGGATCTGGGTAGAAATGTGCTTCTTCTGTGTGCATCACGGGAGGCTGCTGCTCTGTTGGCTCTGAGAATGACAGATGAGTCTTGAGTTTTTGACAGACGAGCTGCTTTCTCTTGAGGAGTGCTCAGACTTCACGAATTAGCCACCAGAATGCTGGCCTTTATGTCTTTCTGGAAGAGTTAAACATTCTCCAAACAGGCTGACCATGCATCTTAGTTTGCCCAGTACAATCCCAGTTCATGTCTGTTGTGTTCTTGGTGTACTTTCAATGGTGCTTCCTTCACCCTTCAGAATGTCCTGCTTCAGATCATACCTTGTATGACCAATCTATTCCTGGAAGTCTGTTCTTTCATTTTAAGCCACAGTTGCACCCAATTTGGGGAGATACAAGTGCTTTGGGATACAGACGAGTTTGAGAGATGAGTTCTCTTGGTTTGGGTTCCCGTAAGACCAGCTCTGAGTCAATTGTATGTAAGTAGTGTATTTGGGAGGTGCAGAAAACACCCGTTGGCAAATAGGGGTATGAGAATAAAAGGACAGTGACTAAAATAGGTGCCCTGGACATCTGGAACTCAATTCTGCTGAGGACACTGGCAGACAAAGAATGCCATAGAATCATTTCTCATGGTGGATGAAGATAATCCCAGGGATGTTATTTCCATTACTTCCTGTCTGCCTGCTAGAGGGCAGAGCAGCCTTCAGCTGCTTTGGAGAAAAGCTACAACCATAGGAAAGAAGGATGAAATGGAGAAAGAAAACACAAGGGTTATCGAGTACCCAAATATTTCCCGATCTTTCTAGGCTTAGCTTAATTGACACATACGCTCCTTCAGCAGGGTCATCTTCATAGTGAAATTATTTTAAGTGCAATTGTTTAATGTATGTCTCACCTGCCAAACTATGATCTTCATGAGGGCAGGACTGCATAGGTTTTCTTCAATATGTTCTTTGAACATAGTATAATAATGTTTGCCAAATGTGTCAGTAAATAAATAAATTGTGTCAGTTGCTGTCATATACTCTATCACTCAATGTTTTCCATTCTATGACATAACAATTATAATCTCCAATTTGTAGGCAAGAAAACAAGAAGACTTCTCAATATTACCTTGTTAGGAAATACAAATCTAGGTCTGTCTTACTAATTCCACCCTCCTCCAGTATAGTCTTCTGGTGAAGAGGAGTATCGATAAATAAAGATCTTCCCACTTTTTTTTTTTTTTTTTTTTGAGATAGGGTCTTGCTCTATCACCTGGGCTGGAGTGCAGTGGAGGAATTACAGCTCACTGCAGCCTTGAACTCCTGGGTTCATGCAGTCATCTTGCCTTGGCCTCCCAAGCAGCTGGGACAGGTAGCATGCCACAGTGCCTGGCTAAGTTAAAAAATGTTTGTGTAGAGATAGGGTCTTCCTATGTTGCCCAGGCTGGTCTTGAACTCCTGGCCTCAAGCAATCCTCCAACCTCAGCCTCCCAAACCACTTGGATTACAGACATGAGCCACTGTGCCCAGCCAAGAACTTCCTATTCTTGCAGGCCTCTTTGTATCTCAGCATGTTGTGTTCTACAACCACACATGCTGCCTGATCCTAGTCTGTCACTTCATATACTCTTGGCCCATCTCCAATTTACCTTCCTATTTTAGGGTGTCAGACTCAAGCCTGCTTTAATTGTTTAAAGACTTAACATGGAAAAAAGGATAATGTTTTGTTTGTTTTAATCTTCAGGCAAGGGAGAAAAAGCCAAAGTTTCAGAAGCTAGTGCTTGCCTTTCCCATGAATGATTCTGCTCGTGAAAAAAAGTAAAGGCACTTAAGGATTTCTGACATCATTTTTTTCCCTTCTTCATTGTCAAAAGTCTGGTCAAGGTTTGATGGGGGGTAGGGGTGAAGTGAGGTGGGAGAGTCAAGCACTGTGCTGGTAAGTGTTCAAAAACCAGCTCTCCTGGAACAAACTTTCATTTGTAGCATATGCCACTTTCCATGGTGTAAACTTAAAATTGACCACTGTGGCCAATTTTAAGCTATCACTGTTGAATCACTGAATGTGAATGTTGAGAACAGACCCACAGTACTACAACATTATATAGCATTTCCATCATATGGATATAATAGATGTAAACAACCTCACAAGCATGGATTGTAGTACAATAATTGAAAATAGTGAATATTGAGTATTTACTTATTACCTTTTAAAATGCAATTTATTAACTTAAAGTTTATTAATGTAATTTTTATTGACAGCTGCATCTAACAACTAGCACACAAAATTTCTGTAAGTTTAATCGTCAGCTCTCATGGGCTGCTACAGCTACACCATTTTAGAGACTCTCTCTTGAGTAAGTCCTTTAGTTTGTAGATTCTACTCAGATCTTTGTCCTAACTTCAAATGAGTGAGATCTCCAGGTGAAATTGGCCAATGGAAAGTGGTTCAAGATTATGGCTGGACAATTGGAAAGTGAACCATCTTTTGATCCTCTCAAAGTTTGAGACACTTTATGTGTGAGATATTAGGCTTGCCACTACCCTCCTCCCTAATCAATTATTGGCCTTTTGTGACCCTGTGTCTCTGGAGGCTGACTCCTAAGGACTGCACTGCTCAAGGTCCTTTGACCTTTTGCTTCTTGTTGAGCTCAGAAAAAAAAAAAAAAAAGAGGCACTGGCAAGATACATGAAACAAGAAGCAGAGAGAATTGGGAGTATATATACCCCTACTCTCTCCCTGCCTCACTGCAGTTCTGACATTAGCTGAAAATGGCTCCTCTTAGGTGGGCATGTCCCATGGCTCTCACTAGACCAGTCCCAGTTCCCTCCCGTTGGCTTTCCCTATAGCTGCTTCCTGGGTGCCCCATCAACCTTCAGTCTACACCTCTGTAAACAGTCCCTTTATTAAATTCTTTCCAGCTAAACAGTTTTGAGTGTGCCTTGTATGATACAAGCACCCTATATGATATACCAAGTGCATACATCCAGAGTAATATATCCAACTGCATTGGTCTTTAGGAAACCTAATAACCTAATTGCTCATATGGGGAGCACATTTCTATGTTATATTCTCATTATGCTCACCCCATAATGTCTATACTATTATCAATGCCCAGTTACCAATGATCAGTGGGAAAAGGGGACACAGACAATTAGCTTTCCAAATATAGGGCTTTCTTAACTCCCACATGCAACTTCATCCACCCAGTGAGCACACCATCAACTCACCTTGGCTGGTTGGCTGAAAGTGGCTCATGCTTTGCTTTGAGAGCCAGGATTTGGCTCTAATATTAGGCACAGTCTGTCCTGTGGGACTTGTAATGAAACCAGGCAGCTGCTAGGGCTCTCTCTTATAGTCCCTATCTTGTTCATCTGGCACAACAGCTATTTCTGAATTCTGCATTTTGTATTCTTCTTATGGACACCTTTCTCTGGACTGACATTCTTCTTGGCCTATTGTCCCAGACCCATGCATGAATTCAGTTGTCAAAACATCTAGGAACCAATACTAGGCCATTAAACTAACATAAATTGAGACCATGCACCAGTTACACTCTCAATTCACATTAGCACAGTGCTAAGAAGTTCACACATTAAGACTCTTCTACCATGGTAAAAACCCAACGAGATGGGTACCATTTATCCCACTTCTCCAACCTATTACCTACTGCTTGTGCTGGTCATTTGTCTGCACTCAGATATATTCCTTACCCTTCTTTCCATCTTCTCTGTATTACAGGAAATACATTTACAGGCTCCCTTGACCACTAGTTTCTGGCTAGATATGGCCAACTGAAGGACTTGGCAAGACATAGGACAGGAAAAGGCCAGGGTAATTTTCTTCCTCTCCCACCTGGGGCAGCATCTCTGGAAGCAACTGCGCTTCTCTTGCAGCTCCCACTCTCACTGGACAGCTTATACCTTGATGGCCTGGCAGGCCTGCCACAGTCCCAGCTTCCACAGGGCTCTTGGGATCCTGCAAAACTGCTTTCTTCCTTTGTCCCTCCAGCCCTAGATAAGGCACTCACTTTCTACAGTTGCTGATCTCTTGCTTCATCTCCTCTTCACTGTTTTAGTTCTTCTTATACCTTAAAAATAATTCCCTACATTAAATTTTCTCTAGTGAAGTTACTTTGCACATGTTTTGCTTTCCTGGCTGCACTTGACTGGTGAGTTTCTCTATCCCTTGTCTTCTATAATCATATTTCTATAGCTCTGTGTGTATGTGGGTGTGTGTTTAATTTATTGAAAGCATCCTGTACTATAACTATTGTTCCCTTTATAGTATTAACTAGCAATTACTATCTATAACTACTTATATTAATAACAGTTTATATCCTTTTACCTGTTTATTATATGCCTTCCCTGATAGCCTGTAAGCTCTATGAAGGCAAACATTTCACATATTTTATTCATTGATGTATTTGCAACACTCAGTAGATGACTGACTCGTGGGTAATCATATTAAATAAACGAATGAAAACATTAATGAATCCCCATTTTACATATAAACACACTCAAGCTTAAAGAGGTGAAATAATGTTTAGATCATCTGATTTTGTGCTGCCAAGTAGCTCAGTGAACTGCCTCTTTTATGCCACCTGCTTTTTTTCTGTGGATTTAGAATAGTGGCCCAGATTTCCTATGGTAGCAGCCATCTTATTTCACCTTGGCTCTCCCAATCCCATTGTCCCTTTTTCTCCAGCACCGCTGTGTACCTGCTCTAAACATAGCTTGCTCTTGTGTCATCCCTGTCATACTAGGCTGTTTATGCTTCCTTCCATGGCACCATGAGCCATATTTCTCAATATTTATCTCAGTCCTGGGGTGGTCCACATTTCATTCCAGCCTGGATCCCTGACTTTCATAACAGTACTTATGAAACTGCATCCCAACATTTCCTAACAATGTATAACATCTTGTGGAACCGAGGAACTCAGACCCACACCTAAAATAGGGGGTTTCCCCAAATAACCTTGCCTGAGCTGAGTCTGGCCTGAGCTCCCTGCTAGTGTTGCCAGAGAAAATATAAAATACCCAGTTGAATTTGAATTTCAGAAAACAATATATATGTATATACTGGTACTGAAAAAGTATTTGTTGTTCATCTGAAATTCCAATCCAACTGGACACCCTGTATTTTTGATTGCTACATCTGGCAACCCTACTGTCTACAGTTGTCAAGTACTGGGAGAGCTGAAACATTAACTAAGACTATGTTCCTTTCCAAGAGAACTTTTGAAAATTATCAGAATCTCCCAAAGAGATGTAAAAAAACAGATCCCCAAGTCCAATCCCAGACCTGCTTTTGGATAAGACCTCGGATCTGCATCTTTAAAAGCGTCCCTTGACTCTGTGAGTCAAGCAGGCTTTATGATAACTCTGATCATTGCCATAACAGAAGCAATGAGAGAAATCAGTGGATGCAGATAGAAGTGAAAACAAAACAGAACAAGAGTTTTAGGTGACACCAGAAATCAGGCTATCTGATTCTCAAATATTGTGCTCTTCTGAAGCATAAGGGAGGGACTGCCTGTGCCCAGAACTGTTGACCGATCGTGTCCTGGAGACTACTTCCTGTCCGTGTTCTCCATCCTTGCCTCCTCAGCACTCTGGATGGCGGAGGTCCCGGCAGTAACCAGGCAACTCTAGAGTCTGGCCTGAGCTGCCTGCTAGGGTTGCCAGAGAAAATATAAAATACCCGAATCAATTTGAATTTCAGATAAACAATATCTTTGTATATGCGGGTACTGAAAAAGTATTTGTTGTTTATCTGAAATTCAAATCCAACTGGACACCCTGTATTTTTTATTGCTACATCTGGCAAACCTATCTACAGTTGTCAAATACTAGGAAGGCTGAAGCATTAACTAAAACTATGCTCCTTTCCAAGAGGACTTTTTTTCTTTTGTAAAATAATTTTCAACTTTTATTTTAGATTCAGGGGATACATGGGCAGGTTTGTTATGTGGGTATATTGCGTGATGCTGAGGTTTGAGGTATGAATCATCCCATTACCCAGATAGTGAGCACAGTATGCAATAGGCAGGTTTTTAGCCCTTGTCCTCCTCCCTCTCTTCTTCTCTAGTGGACCCCAGTGCCTATTGTTTCTATTTTTATGTCCATACGTGCCCAATACTTAGCTCCCACTTAGAAGTGAGAATGTCCAGTGTTTGTTTTTCTTTTCCTGTGTTAATTCGATTAGAATGCTGTTCTCTAGCTGCATGCATGCTGCTGTAAAAGGCATGATTTTATTCTTTTTTATGGCTGCATAGTATTCCATTTATATATATATATATATATATATATATATATATATATATATATATTGCATTTTCTTTATCCAATCTACCCTTGATGGGCACCTAGGTTAATTCCGTGTCTTTGCTATTGTGAATAGTGTTGCTATGAACATGGGAGTGTATTTGTGTTTTGTTTTGTTTCATTTTTGTAGAACTATTTATTTTCCTTTGGTTGTACATCCAGTAATAGGATTGCTGGATTGAATGGTAGTTCTGTTTTAAGTTCTCTGAGAAATCTCCAAATTGCTTTCTACAGTGGCTGAACTTTTCTATTTCTACCAATAGTGTATAAGCATTCACTTTTCTCTGTAGCCTTACCAGCAACTGTTATCGTTTTACTTTTTAGCAATAGCCATTCTGACTGCTGTGAAATCATATCTCGTTTTGGTTTTGATTTGCATTTCTCTGATGATTAGTGATGTAAAGCATTTTTTATGTTTATTGGCCATTCGCGTGTCTTCTTTTGATAAATATCTGTTTATGTTCTTTGCCCATTTTTAAATTTTTTTCGTTGTTGTTTGTTTTTTGAGTTGTTTTAAGTTCCTTATAGGTTCTGGATATTAGACCTTTGTCAGATGTGTAGTTTCTGAACATATTCTCCCATTCTATGGGTTGTTTATTTACTCTGTTTGTAGTTTCTTTTGCTGTGCAGAAGATTTTTAGTTTAGTTAGGTCCCATTGGTCAATTTTTGTTTTTGTTGCACTTTCTTTTGGGGACTTAGTCATAAACTTTTTGCTAATGCTGAGGTAAGAGGACATTTTGAACTTCTGTTTCTTTGAGTCACATAAAGCCAGTGATGTTGAGGAAGTCCCTCTTTAATAAACATTGTCTTCTGCAAGAGTTATTCTTTGACAGATTCAATTCTGCACACATGTAGTATTTAGTACCTATTTCTGTCTGCCGTATGGGTTCGAAGTCTATCCCCAACATGATGGTAGCAAATGCTCAGTGTTCTAGGATGACTTTGGCGAGAAGTTCCATCTAATTGGAAGACCAGCATCAATACAGCTTAACCAGCTCAATTGTTTTAGGTGTATAATTTGTCTTCCAATTTTGATTACTTCAAATATGTTTACCAAATTTGTTTAAGGGTATTCCTGTCTTACTTTGCATTTCTCATAGATACGTGTTAAACATGGAATTCGATACATAAAAAGGGTAGGATATGCCCTTTCTATGAATGATGGGATTGTTTAGTATTCTTGGGGAAGTCTCTGTGTTTGTCCTTTATTTATTCATTTAATAAATCTTTTTTGAGAGTATATTATGTGCTATGTGGTGTTCTAGGTGTTGGGAATATTGAAGTGAAACAAAACAAAACACAGCCTTAAGGAGTTTGTGCTATGGATAAAATGAGAAAGAAGCGGGCAGGATGGGCCTCTGGGGAGGTAATGGGGCTGCAATTTTAGAATATTCAAGAAAGACCTCACTGAAGAGGTGACATTTAAGCAGCGATTTGAAGGACAACTGCTTTTAGGATTTTAAGAACTCTTTAGTGAATTTGTTTAATCGTCGTTCATTTTAAAATGTATACATTTACCTAAAATGGAGTACTCATAGCAAGTCTATCATTTATCAGGACATCACATTTGTAAGGTGATATTGGAATGCAATGTGCTTAATGTAAATATCCACTCTTCAATCTCAAATGGACTAGCTCAGAAATACACAGTGCATTACAGTTTTTTCGAATTAATATTTGTTCATGCAGTATAGCGCTTAAAGTGTAGGTACTGCAGTGCAACTGCTTGGTTTCAAATTCTGTCCCCACCACTTAGTAATGATATTATGTATGACAGATTGTTATAAATTTCTGTACCTCAGTTTCCTAATATTAAATTGGGATAACTGTGTTATTTAACTCAGAGTGTTATTGTGAGGATTCAACAAGACAATGTACAATTCCTATCCCATAGAAAGTTCTTCATGGTATGCTAATAAGCTGGCTCTCCAGAAGAAAAACAAAAAGCCCTGATATAGAGTTTGCCAATGTTCATGGTGTAGATAGTCTCACCTTAGTCAATTTCAAGCTCAGTACATTGTCACTGAACAAAGTGTTGGGAAGACATGCACACAGTCAGCTACAATGAGCTATAACACTGTACTGACTATAACACACTAAATAAATGATTCATGGTGCCATATTATCAAAGATAAGTATTTATTTTTAGGAAAATAACGGTCTTAAGAATGTATCTTTATGTACATATATTGATGGCTTTAGAGCAGACTTTCTCAACCTTGGCACTGTTGACACTTTGGGTTTGATTTTTTTTTTTTTGAGAGGCTGTCTTGTGCATTATAGAATGTTTAACAGATTCTCTGACCTCTATTCATTAGATGCCAGGAACTACCCTCCTGCCTCAGTTGTGACAACCAAACATGTCTCCAGACATTGCCAGATGTCACCTAAGGGCAGAGAGGAATTCCCTGGTTGAGAACCATTGCTTTATAGAAACGGTAGCTAGAAAAGCTAGAAAAACATATTTCTAGAGGAATAGATTTAAAATCACATTTTAAAAGAAAGTAACAACAATACAAGTGATTACAAATACACTGAAAAGAGTATCAGTTTTTAAGTAATTGATATTTTTAAAAAGATAAGCAATGGGTTAACACTAAGTGGAAAGGTGGGCTAAGATGTCACAGGTGGCAAGCGTCATGGCAGAGTGGCTGGAGCCTGTTGGTGTCAGATAGGCCTCGGCTCTTACCTGGACTCTGCTCCTTATTTGCTGTGTGATTCTGGGCAAGTCACTTAACCACTCAGAGCCTCAGGATCCTCATTAATGGAAAAAGAATGAAGACTGACTGAAACAGATTGCAAACATAATAATCAAGTCTTATAAGTATTTATTGAAGAGGAAAGAAAAGGTCCTTGTTAGCTCTGTGTTTTGGGGGATTGGTAGGCCTTGGGCAAGGACCGATGGGAGGGGAAGCCCAAAAGGTGTGGTGGACTGGAAAGCACAAAATGATAAAGTGCCTGCCCCATCACACACGGCTGCGGGTCACTGCTTGGAAATGTGAGAACAAAATGGGACCCCAAGCTAATGACTTTCAGGTGTGCTGGCCCGGCTGCCTGGTCATTGGGGAATCACATAGAGGCCAAGGCTAATGCTCCGGGGCTGCCAAGGCAAACATCCAGACCCAGGGCAAATCAACCAGAGCCAGGGACTTGGGGCCTCTCATTGGACTGCACAGCACCCTGTGGCTGCCTGGGCCTGCACCTGCCCACTGCAGACACAGCAGGCACTGCACCCTTGCCTCTCTCACTGCAGGCCTGCCGTCCTTGCTCCCAGATGTCCCCATTGCCCTGCTACCTGCCCAACCCAGGACTGGCACTATTGTTCTCTCTTTCTCAATCCCAACCCTGTGAAACTCTAGTGAAAATTCTGCTGATTGGAATGATATCTGAGTCAGTGCACTTTAGCTATGTGGACAGAGAATTCCATCTTCCTTCCTGCCTGCTCTTTGTTTGCTCTATTCTTTGCACTTTGCACAGTGCTCCACTCCAGGCCTCACTAGTGTTTCATGGTGCCCCCTTCTTCCTTCCGTCACCCAGCTATGGAGATGGACCCAACCTATGATGCATTTCATACAAGCTTTTCTCTGCTCACACAACACTCTCTGATGAACCATAGGGCAGACTGAATGTCACATTTGTAGCATCAGTTACTCTAAAGGACATGATGGAAAGGATGGAAGGTAGCCAGGTGGGTGAGCATGCAAGTGGACAGTCAGCTGGGTTCAGGGATGCTTACTGATACCACACAAATTCTACCTTGCAGGCCCCTGACCCTGGGCTTGCAGAAGGATTTGCTCTGACTTCACAAACAAGATTGTTGTGAAAGTATTTTTGCTCTGGAACTTACCGTCATGGGTCAGAATCTAGATGCTGCTGCTTATTTAATAGCTATGCAAACATTATTAAACTCTATGTCTCAGTTTTCCCAACTGTCAAACTCTTTTATATGACTGTTGGCAAGATAACTGAGACTATTCTTTCACTTAACAAGTATTTACTAAGCATTGATGATGGTCTGGAAGCAGTGCTAGACCCTGGACCTTAGGGATACAGATTTGAATACAGCATAGTCTATGGTCTCCAGGAGCCACAGTCTAGGGGTAAAGGCAGATAAAAACTATAGCAAGATGAAACATTATATGTGTGTATAGTACACATAACCGATAAGAGTAGAGTCTTCCTGGAATACACCATTTGTAATCCTGCTTCAGAGCCTTGGCACTTACTGCTCCCTCTGCCCTCAAACTTGCCTCCCAGATATCTGCCAAGTTTGCTCCCTAACTTTCTTCAAGTCTTTGCTCAAATGGCATTTTGTCATAGGCATCTTCCCTTTCCACCTTATGTAAAATAACATCCACTCTTTTGGGATCTATTCCCATATCTGTTTTATTCCTAGCCATATCACCACCTGATACATTATCTTTCCTTTTCCTTCCCTTCCCTGCTCTAGAATGTGAACTCCATGTGGGCAGGACTATTGTTTTATTCATTGCTGCAACTCAAGCAACTACGACTATGTTTGTAATGTAATTAAATGTTACAATAAATATTTGCTGACTGAATGAAAAAATAAACAGAAAAATGAAAGAAAATTGGAATGACAGAATAAAAGACATAATTCTTACTGGGAGAGTCTCAAAGAAGAAAATCCTTGAGAGAGACCTGCAGATGTCAGAGTTACTTGAATAATACAGGGAAGGGATGAGGGAAGAGAATGTGCGAAGGACATGTAGAACGTCATGGTCTGTCCTAGAAGCAGCTGTTATTTGTTAGTAACTAGAGAGATGAACATAGGCTCAGAGGCATGGCAGGAAATGCATGGGGAGAGTGAGCTGGCAACAAATCTCATTTAATCCCTTCTAAGAAGAGTGTACTTGGCATGCAACCTAGAACTTAATTTTATTTTTAAAAACTAGCACAGCAACAGGCACATAGAAGATGCCCAATGCTTTCTGAGCATATGCTTTCCATATATCAGTCTGTGAGAAGTGCATAGAAATCTCTAAGATGGACTATTCTACTGACCCTAGCTGGCCTCCTATCCCCTGAACACAGATGAGAGCCTTATGGCAGGTAAGACCTGGGGTAATTGGTGTTTGGAGGGCACCACACCACAGGCTGTGTAGGTCAGCATTAGTATACAACTTACGGAAATGTTTGCCCCTTCTCAGAATCCCGGCAAGGCCAGCCTGCCCAGTCCAACCATTCATCCCAATTTTAAACTCTCCATTTCAAAAGTGCTGTTCCCTAAAGTGTTGATACATTAGGGCTTAATTATCCCAGCTCCAGTTCCACTATGTTCTGGTTACAGTAAATAAACCAGTGCCTGTTTAAATAGATTTTTATAACGGGGCAAGCTCTTGTGTAGACTTTTTACTGAAACAGAATCACTCCTTTGAAGACAGCCCAAGTTTCATAGAAGAGGCTTGTGGCAACTTCTCCCTGGCTCTGCAGATGTGCTTGGAGAAAAAAGGAAGCTGATTACTCAGGCTGGACTAAAATGAGGGAGGCCACAAAGGAACTCTGTGGAGTCAGCAGTATTGATTCTTACTCTAGTTTCTCACACATGTCTAAAGTTTTAAAGATATCATAGTCTAAGAGGAATTGAAGAGCCATATTGTTTTTGAAATGCATTTTTAAATTTTTTAATGATAGTTGAGAAATAAATGAATGTAATTTTCTTGTTATGGAAGCATGGTGTGAGGTAGGGATGTGTGTGTGTGCGCGCGTGCGCGCGTGTGTGTGTGTGTAAATGGAATAATTATAAACTTTGGTGAATGACCTCTTAGGTTATCTCAGTTGTAGGTGGCATTAAAATTTACTCATGATTTTAAGGCCTCATTACATCTCACCCAGAGCAATGGCCTCTTAATTAATTTTTTTGCCTCCAAGTTCACCCAGGTACAATGTACTCTTCATATCACCATCAGCCAAATATTTCCAATATACAAATTGAATAATGTCACACTCTTGTGCAAAACCCCTTTAATATAAGCCTCTGTCCTACATAATAATGTCCAAACTCCTTGACCTGGAATTTAGAGGTCCCTTCCAAGTAGTATCTGGCTATCTTGCCATTTGCTATGTTTCAAATGACGGAAATCACCAGGGCCCTGCTATATTATTGTCTTCCTGCTTGTCAACAAAAAATTACTGAGCACCATCAGTAAATATTTCTTTATTGAAAAAATAAAAATAATTTGAAGGAGGTACACAAATACAAACATCTAGTTATATTCTCTCCCTTTTATCCCTTTTTTTTATGGCTCCAACATTTTTACAAATATGTAACTTCTATGATGGGACCATGTGCTCATAAATTAAGATTAGAATGAGAAGCATTGAAAGGGTGAATAAGCCAAATCTACCTTTTATTTAAGGGGCAAGCATTTGCAGAGACATTGCTCAATGCATTGTAAAGAAATGACTATGTCCTCTTTAGAAAATTCTCAAATGGCTAATCAAGATACCCAGGCTGAATGAATGATGGGACCTTGCCTCACTCAGCTGAGGAAAAAGGAAGGACTCCTGGTGCTCTCATCCCTGCAGATCTCCCCCTGGCACCATCATGACCCTGGTTACACCAACCTCCATGTGCCACCTCCATCAGAAAAAAGGTTTTAGTAGCAGCCTACTCTTGGCAATGACTGATGACCAGCATGCTTTGGGTTCCATTTAAAAGCCAGCTTATGTGACAGGCATCACTGTACTTACTGCAAAGGAAAATGATGCCATTTCGGAGAAGCAGGAGGAACACAATGGTTGTACATTGTCCAGTGATTTTCTTATCTAAGAGGCAAAGTAAGCCTTCTATCTGGAATAAATATTTTGGAAAATAGCTGGTCCGTGTTTTAATTGGCTTGGATCCTAGTAGTCTGAGATGAACTGAGGCCATTAGATTCACTAAAATGTTGAAATAATTGAGATCTCTCAATAATTTTGAGGGGTAATAAAAGCAAGAGATACCTTCAAATCAACCCTAGATGAGAGCTGAGACCGGTTCCCCTCTTGCTCCAATCTAAAGGCTGGACATACCTCAAAATCTGTGGATGGGAGGATTACCTACAATGGGTTGAGATTCTGGGAAGAGGACTAGAATTCTATGTAATCACTGGGCTGGGTCATTCGTTTGGGAGCCAGAAACAAGGAAATCCAGCTATGGAAGTGTAGATAAAATCAGGATTTGGATTCAGGTCTTCATTTCACATCAGCATGTATGTACATTGTACCCTGGTCCCTTCCTTAATTCCACATTGCTAGTGTTTACTATGTGTGGCCACATCAAAAGAACTCATTCATGTTCTGTATCTGGCACACCATACCCAATCATGACTCTGGAGGTTGTGTCTCTCTGCCTTTGGTTGATTTTAATATGACATGAGGTCCTGGAAGTCCCTCTTATTCATTTTATTTATTTATTTTAATGGCTTAAATTCAACTCCACTAAGCAAATCAATTCAGCACTGAGGCTGAAATTTACAATACGGCCACCAATACTGTGGCTCAACAGGATGCATTAAGAGGCTAGTTAAACACCAAATGCAGTATAAATCTCAGCCTTATAGGTGTGCTGAAAACGTAAATAGCTTCCAAAGAGCTATGATCAATACCAAGATATATGTGCAGGCTCCAAGTGTGCAAATAATTTAAATTTTAAATTAGCCCCTCCTTAGTATTCCCAAATATCCTAGGCTCTGCAATTTCTGTTAATGATGCCAAATTTCCAGTATCTAAACATTGGTTTTTGAGTTTCTATTAAAACATACAAACTGGGACTGGGGTGGCATCATGCACTGTGTGTTGATTGGAATCCAGAGATGGGAAGTGAGAAAGACATAAAGAAGTGAGTTACAGAGAATAAGATACAGGGTGGGCATCCAGGAAGGTACAAATAGGTCGCACAGGAGAAAGGGCAGGTAGCAAGTTGGTATTAAGAAAGTCTGGAAGCAGGTAGAAGGTGCCAGGTCATATGAAAAATGTGTTTTGGCAATGCCTTAATGGTGCTGGGATGGCCTTGTTGTGGAAAACCATGGATTCTGAGCAAGGACACAAAGTGAGAATCTCACCATGTGAACACCAGACATAGCTGCAAGAAAGAAGTGGCATCAGAAATGATGCAGACCCAATACCACTGCCAAGTCATAAAGAAATCGTTTGCCTGATGCTGGTGTTGGCTTTGAGGCTGAGTCTGGCTGAGCCTGCAGGAGTGAGCCATGGGTACTGAGAAGGCCGCAGGCATGGGGTTACGTGGGGAAGCCATATTCTCTGCTCTTTAGTCCCTACACCTCTGCCTTCTCTGGAAGCATTATCCTAATTTTCCCCAAATCATTCACTCTGGGCAGAAGCCAGATTGCAAATACCTGGGCATGAAACTATCCTTTACCCGGGTAATTTCAGGGGTAGGAGATCTTAATTTACCTTCATTTTCTTCTAGATCACCTCACCTAGTGGGCCAGAGAGTTGGGCGACCTGGGTTCCAATCCCCACTCTGTTGCTCACTGGCAGTGCTACCCTGGGCAAGTTACTCAACCTCCAAAAACTTCCATTTCCTCATTCATAAAATAGGAGTAACAATGAAACCTACATCATTGAGTTGATGGAAGGATTAAATTACTGAAAGGCATTTATCCTGGCCCATAACAATTTCTACACTCACTCTTATATTCAGCAAGTATTTATTGGGCACACCCTAGGAACCAGACACATTTTGAACACTGAGAATACAGTAGAGAAGAGTAACAAGTCCCTGCCTTCATAAAACTTTTATTCTAGTTGGGGAAGAAAAGAATAAGCGAAGACAAAAGATGTGATATGTCAGGTGATAAAGGTTATGAAGAAAAAATAAAATAGGCTAAGGCAATCGAGAGTAATGGGAGTGCTCTTTCAGCTAAAGCCTTTATGGAGGAGGAGGTGTTTGAGCAGAGATGTGAGTAAGTGTGGGAGTAAGCTATGCACTTGTGCAGGAAGAGGCTTCCAGGCAGAGGAAACAGATGTGCAAAGGTCCTGAGGCAGATATGTGTTTTCAGTATGCAAAGATGAAGCAGCAAGAAGACTGGAGGGGCTGAAACATAGGCAGGGAGGAGGGAGCGGTACCTGCTGAGCAAGAGCAGGTGTCCTAGGCAGCCGTGATAAGGACTTTGGATGTTATTCTGAAGGAGATGGATGAGAAGTCATCGGGGGAGTCTGAAAAGAGAAGCTCCACGACCTGACTTACAGTTTGTAGGGGTAGCTCTGGCCACTGTGTAGGTGAAAATGGGGCCTCTGAGGAGCTCATCATAGTTATCCAGGGGAAAGATGATGAGGATAGTAACAACCCTGCCTCATATGAATGTCATTGGGACAAGTTAAGGTCACAGGAGATGGTGTCATCCTATGTCAATCATAGGAACTCTCTTATTTCTCTGTCTCTCCTTTTTCCCCTGTACATATGCAGGATTCCTGCCCCAGCCTTCCCAGTCCTTGTATAAGAAGCACTCTGCTGCTCTCTACCTGCGGAGCCAGTGCTCTGACATCAGGGAATCAGTCCAGCCCTAGGAACTGGCCCCTGTGTGCTGATGCTAATTACTAGAGATGTGGATTCCAAAATGCAGCGTGTGCTGAAAGGCTTGGGCCCAAATGCAAAAGCTTCTCTTTATCTATGGAGCACCTTTCTGCCCATTCTCCTTAGTGCCCATGGCCTACTCACTTGGTGGCCAGACTGACCTTACCGGTGGCCTGGAATTCCAGAGAGAAGGCAGCAGGGAGAGGCTATTTTCAATGGTCATTAATTCTCAAAATGCTGGGTTCTGAGACCCCTTTACCCCTACCTCAAAGGTGATGCCACAGACAAATCAAATTAAAAAGCAAAGGAAAAGGTAGAGACAGGTGTGTTCCAAAGACAATATTCTCTGAGAAGATGATAGGCAGGCTGTAGACTCATCCTCTATGCTGCCTCCCTGACCTCTGTGGTACCCATACTTCTGGTCATAAGCTGTCTCCATCTTCCCAGGTTTGCTGCAACAGAAATGGGCTCATGTCAACTTCCTCAACACCTCCTGAGACTGATAAACAGCTGGCAGGAATATGAGAACAGGCCCATTCTCATGAGGTTCACTAGATTTACTTGTTTGTTGCTCTAAGAAGCCATCAATCAAATTTCTGCAATGCAACTAGTTAACATGTCCTGCCATACAGCTTTCTGAATATCCCCCAGCCTTTCTCCCTCTGCTCCCAAAGCCCTGGTAAAGATGTGGCCTTATTATCTCTGGAATAGGTTAATGTACCAGCCTCCTGAATGTTTCACCTGCCATCACTCTTGCCCCCTTTCCAATCCAAACCTGAGCAAGTGCTCTTCCCACTTCTCCCCACTTTTTTTTTTAATTTTCCAAGGGCCTCAGAAGAAAGTGCAGCTGTGTGACTTGTACTGCATGTCACCACTGTACTGTGAGACATTCTGCAGTCCCACTAGAATCCTCAGCTCCCTGGAGAATGCTACCCCCATGCACACTTCCATACCTTTACACATGCCCTCACTCCTGTCATTTTTATGACCTAGCATCCAATTCAAAAGTTGTTCTTTCCATAGAGGTTTATATCAGTATCCCAGAAAGTGAGATTGCTCACTTGTCTGGGTACCCTATACATTTTTCTTACCTCATTTCAGATATCCCAAATTATTTTCTAATTATCTGTGTGTGTGGCATTCTCCTTCACTGCTGCAATTCTTTGAGGGCAGTGGCTGTTTCATGCTGCCATGCACTAGGCATTTGGTATTGTTGATTGCATCCTAACTAGATCTAGGAAGATCAGACGAGAAGAGGGTATAATGACACAGTGAGTCACACCTGCAGTAGGGAAAGAAAATCCCAAAACAAATGATAATAATGTTTGCAAGTTTTCCTTAATCTTTCATATGTGTAAAGTGTGTCACAGATATTGACTCACTTGCCCTTCACTTAAGTCCCATGGGGAAGGCATTTTTATTCCTGTTTTGCAGATGCCAAACTAAGTCTTACGTAGAGGGACTAACTGAATTGCCCAATGTCTCACAAGTCAAGGGTGGTGTGGGAGCCAGAATTCAAAGTTCACACCATCCCACTTCAACACATGAGTTCTTAGTCACTATAGAAATGTGCCCTCTAGCACTGAGAGATGTTGACCTGTTGGCCTATATATGATGAGCTCTGAGGTTGGGCTTGCAATGACTTGAGGAATTATGTTGAAGCTACTGCAGCAGAGGCTACAAAGTGTCTGCCTCTGATAGGGTTTGCAGACTTGCTTCTCTGGGTTGTCAACCATTTAAAGCACAAAATGAGGAAGACTTACATGGCTTAGCCCAGTATTTTGTCTATAATTGCAAATTATACTTAGCAACCTTACCATCCAAGCCAGAGTCCTTTCTTTACTCAAGTAGAATTTTCGGGCGCAAAAGGAATCACGATTAATCAGTAATCATTATCAACCATTAATTTTGCCCTGGTCCTGATTTAGGGGCAATTATTCGTGGTTGAAAGTAGTAGGCAGAGGCAAAGTGAGCAAAGATGGTGTCACCAAGGTCCTTCGGGCAGTTTATGGACTTCTTTTTCTCAGGAAGCTCTTCAAGAAAAGCATTCTATAGTCCACTCAGAACTTTTTTTGACCCCCATGTATGTATTCAAAAAACAGTCATTGATACCAAATCCTGTTATAGACACTGTAGCTATGGTGACAAAAAAGAAAAATTATGAAATGCTTATTATACAGGTAGAGACAAAAATATAACCCAGTAAAAATTATAAAATATAAAATAATTTTGCATTGCAATAGGTATTATCAAAAATATTTAATAGGAGGCAGGGAGAGAAAATAATGAGGGTTGCTTGACTTTCTATAGTGCATTCAGGGGAGTCTTCTTGGAGGAAGGGTCATTTAAGTGGAAGCCTGAAGATAGAACAGAAGTCAGGTATTTGAGGATTGCGGGAAAGAGGGCTCAAGATATGGGGAGCCAGAAACAGGGATGGAAGCTGCAGAGTTAAGGAGCTTGTATAGGTCTGGAGTGCACAAGATGAGGATGGTAGTAACACTGTCTCCAAAATTTAATTTTGAATACTATGGTTATGCATCCTGAGTGATCCAGGAAAATTGCCTTCTTTCTCTTCTCCTCAATCTCTAAGTACCTAAACTAAGCCTCCTCCTCTTGCAACATTTTCTCTCTGGTGTTCATGGGAGTTGAGAACACACCATTGGAGAATTTCCTCAGTTCAAAGACACCAGATCAACAAAACAATCTGGATGTTAACCCTGAAGCCAGCCTATAATAATCAGGGCTCCTGGCTCAGGTTCACAATGAGCAGGAGACCTCTGCCACCTCCAGGGCCACCTCTTTGTAACACCTTAACAAGTTAGTTTATGTGAAAATATTAATCACTGCTCATTGTAGGGTTCAAAATCAGTCAAGGAAGCCTCTTTGAAGGTGGTGACGTAGGGGTTTATAGAAGGGATCAGTTGATGGAAAGGAGAAAGATGCACATTCCAGAGAGAAGAAACAAGCTGGGTGGTTTTGCAAATGGTTTATGCCCACATGGAGACATGCCAGGTTAGAGTAGGTGTGTGTGCAACAGAAGTTGTGGTTAGGGGCGTGGAATTGGACAGAGACCAAAAACATGGGTCCTAGAAAGTCAAACTGGAGGACTTTCATCCTGCACCTCCACCCTTTCCTCTCTTTTTTTCCTTCGAAATTACCTGGACTTATTTCTTATTCTCCTCATGGGAGATTTCACAGCTATTATTTCCATTTTCTCAATAGCTTTGGGAGGTATAATTATCCCCATTTACTAGCTAAGGAAACTAAGGCTTAGGAGGGTTCACTGACAGGAGCGGGAGCAGCTTGGGCTCATGTCATGTGTCTTCATAGCCACCACACAGCTTCATCGGTCCCATCCTGCACCTGCTGTGTCTTACTGCATTTAGATTGCAGCCAGCTTTCTCTCTGTCTTTTTGAATTTCAGCACAGGTAGGTACTGCACTTACCCATTCTTATAGATGAGCAAACCGAGGCTCAGAGATGTTAAACCACTCCTCCAATGTCACATTGCCAGGAAGTCGCCAACACATTACTAAACCTGGGAACATCTGCTCTTCAGGGCAGCACTCCGTTGCCTCCCAATACTCAATAGCTGCGATTGTTAGATGATGATGATGATTATTAATAGAGTTATTGCTTTTGGGGCAACACTAGCAGTGCAGCAGCGAGCAGGCTAGCAGGGCCCAGGGCAGCTTGCTCGGCCACGTCTGCCCCGGAGCTGCTGTCTGCTGTGCACCAGGAACCCGCCAAAGCCTGACAGCTGTCAGCACAGATTCCACCAGGGAGCCAGCAACGCCCCTCGTTTCCTCAGGCCTCTCTGAAATCCAGCCAAGGAACAGGCGCTGAGCTCACAGTCAGGCAGCTCCCGGAGCCTCCGGCCCTGGGCATGGTGCCCTAGCTGGTGGAGATGGAAACAGCGAGGCCCTTCTGACTCAAAGACTCCTCATTGCCCCTGACACCTCAGACTTAAAACCCATCATCACTGTCATTCAGCATTCACCCTGCCAAGCGTGATGCAGGGAGAGAGGAGGGGACAAAAAAGGGAAGGGCCGTACAGAGCCAGGGCAGAGGGAGGAACAGAGCTGGTGAAAGCATTAAGGACCCACTCGTGAAGATCCTTTTGAGTGTTGAGGCTAAAAGCCCATCTGGGTGGGATCAAAGGGGAGCCCCCAACACAGCCCACGGCCAGAGGATCAGCAACTTGCAGGCCTAGTTAGGCCTTGATTTCCCTTCTTCTCAGCTTTTGAGGAGAACTACAGTCACTGCCTGAGAAAATGCAGCCTCAGGACACAGGATTCTAATTCAGGGCCTGCACAGCCTTCCAAAGAGAGGCCTGCAAATGGTAGAATCGTCCATCTGGATCATTCTGCAAATTGTGAGGTCAAATTGCATTAAAAAAAAAAAAAAAGCATTCCCCTTTTAATTCTCTTTCTCTTTCAGTTTCTCAGATTACATCAAGGGAAATGCATCAGATCAGGAAATGCACCTAATCCTTTACTAAGCTCCCTTTTAAACAACAAGCCCAATCTCTGGTAGGCAAGGGTGTCTTGGTAAAACCTAAATAGAATTGCCTAGTTTCCATTATACTCATTTTGACAGTGAATCCTTTAGAGAAGGAAGTATTTCTTGTCTAAAGTTTCTGTTTAGATCCTATACA
Organism: Hylobates moloch; assembly: GCF_009828535.3. Taxonomy (NCBI): domain Eukaryota; kingdom Metazoa; phylum Chordata; class Mammalia; order Primates; family Hylobatidae; genus Hylobates; species Hylobates moloch. Next base: position 20,893,634 of record NW_026652296.1, on the reverse strand, counting down.
TGAAGTTTTTAAAAGCAAAAGGAAATCACAGCTGAGCCCTTTGCAGATACTCTGAACATCTTGAGGAGAGGCAGGGACAACCGGCGGTAGGGAAACAGGGTCTTGGATGACAAGCTTCAGCTCTGGGAAAGTTCTGGAGGTGGCAGGACAGCCAGGCCAGAGTTGTCCGGTGGAGACTTGGCTCCTGAAGCCAGCGGGGCACCCCTGAGCAGCAGGCCTTTCTCAGAGCAAACATCAGTCTCTCTCCTCTTTGTCCTTAATGACCACAGCTGGGTAGGGGGGAGAGGCTTTAACTCCCAAGGAGGCTGTTTGTATCCAGCCTGTGAGGAGAGGCCTAAATTGGCATTCCACATCATAATAAAAAAATTCCCAGCAATTATTAAAAGATTCTTATCTCTTGCTCCCTACGTGGATAATGAGTTCCTTCTCTGCTGGACTGAGACAGGCTGTCTCTGCTCTCACTTAATGAAACAGGACCAAGTTTGCAAATGAGCTTGCCCCGTCTCTCCCCTTAACCTCTGCTTGTGGAGTTGTACATCAAACCTTCTGGCTTCTGTCTTTCCTTATTAACAGCCCGTAATCTTAGCAGGGCCCTTGCCTTGGCACTTCCTCTTTGCATGTACAAGTCTGGTTTTCACTGGACATAATGACTGGGGGTTTGCCTTTGTCTTTCTGGGCCTGAAGTTTTAGGGGATCCAGGTGCTTCTGGTTTCATCAAATAAGAAGGCTAATGAACAATGAGAGCGGGGAAGAAAGAGAGGGAATGTGTGTGTGATTTAGCTGAAAAAACAAAACAAAACAAAAAAAAACACTACTGCTTTCTCTTTGGGAGACATTGATGCTGGAACCTGTATTTAGCAATGGTTCTGTTTGAAATCCTCTACCCGCAGCTCTGAGTTCCAGGGATTCATTTCTTTCCCCAAATCCAGCCTACTCTGGGGGGTAGGATCAGGTCAGCTGAGTCATCTTAGTAAAAGTCGCTGCATTTTACTTTTCTAAGTCACCCCTCTTGGCCTTCCAGGGACTTTCCTTTATTTTGACACCATTTCAGTAAAAACCATTGAAGAGGGATAACTCTTTTCAGTGGAGTATTTGACTGCTTTCCTCAAAGTCTCCTCTACTCCTAGGGAAGGAAGGAGACTATGAACTTGAGTTGGAGCTGGCAGTTTTATGGAATAGGTTGATCTGTCAGGCCTCTTGTGTATATAGGCTATCTGTTCCATAGCATGGGAACTGATGGACTCTGTTCCCAGGACATACTGGGGCTGTTATCTGGTGAAGTGTGGCTGACACTTTAGCTCTGAGATGAATTTTACTTGGGATACAACCAGCCAACGTTTCAGGAGAGCTTCACTTTCAGGTGCTGTTCTAGTTGTCTGTTGCTGTGTAATAAAGTGCTCCAGAATCTAGCCATCTTATTGAACAACCATCTATTGTACCTCATGATTTTGTGAGATAGGAATTCAAACAGGGTTCAGTTGGGCTGTTCTTCTGCTCCTTATGCCACTGGCTGGGGTCTCTAGGTTTTATTCAGCTGGTCACTGGCTTTGTCTAAAGCTCCAAGATGGCTTTGGTCATGTGCCTGACACCTTGGGGAGGATGGGTTCTCTTTGAATGCTGTACTTAACTGGGTTGCTTTACATCTTTATATTCTCAGGGCCTCTCCAGTGATCTTCCAACAGCTATTAGACTTTGTTTTGTTTTGAGATAGGTTCTCACTCTGTCACTCAGGCAGTGGTTTGGTTAGGTGAGGGGTGGGATGGAAGTAGCATGATCATAGCTCACTGCAGTCTTGAACCTCTAGGTCAAGGTACTGGACTTCTTAAATGATTGTTCAGGTATCCAAGAGTATATATTTCCAGAAATAGGAAGTGACAGCTGCTGGTCTCTTGCAGCTTGGGCCTCGACCCTAGAGTACATCACTTCTGCTGCATCCTGTTGGTTACAGCCACCGTCAAGCCTGCCCAGACTTCAGGAGAAGGAACATACATTAGGAGTAAGAACTTGGTTCTCAGGCCAGTGCCTACCAAAGAAGGTACTAGCAACACAGAAGTTCCTTGAAGAGATGCTAAAACTTTTCTCTTGATAACCATGACTGAAGATTAATGCTTTAGGGGTAGGCAGGGATGCTGAATGAGGCCAGCTTGCCAGTCTCTATATGACCTCAAGTTTAGAAAGTGACAGAAGCATAATTTTGGATACCCATACATGTTAAGGGAAACTAAGATCCACAAGCAGATGAAGATGTGGTCTGGGCTTCATCTTTGCTGCCTGCCAAAGTAGCTCAGGGCAAAAACCTTAAAATGATGCCAGCCTGTCTTGCCAATTGCCCCCCATAGATGGTCCCTTGCAGCCTGGGAAACAGGGAAACCAAGAGTCAAGGATGTCATTTCCACTCAAGAGTCAAGCCCTTGGAAGAGCAGCTGCCTTCCTTCCTTTGCTACACCAGGAGCTCCTAGGAGTTACAGGAAGCTCCAGTTACCACTGCCTCCATCAGACGGGATCCTTCCTCAGGAATGAGAGCTGTGACATTGCATCTCCAGTGGCAGTCTCTTCTGCTCTTCTGTACTCTCAGCACTTAGCATGTAGGCTCTGGAGGAATCCAGAAGCAGTGGCTCCTTCCTTCCTACCAAGGCAGGAATGTTAAGTCACCTCTTCGTGCCTGTACCTCTGCCCCCCATTATTGTTATCTCTCTTTCCAGTCACAAGCACTCCTGAGAAATAAACTTCAGATATGATGTGCACTGACTCTCCTTCCATGTTTTTTTCCAGCTCAGCACCTGGAGCGCCCATTCCATTTAATTATTCTCTGAGACACTCAAGATGGGAGGAGGCTATCTTTAGTGGGTCCCAAATCTAGCTTTGCATAACAAATAACCTGTGAAACTTAAGATTAAAAAATACAGGTTCCTGGAATCTCCTTAAATACATCCTGATTCAAGAGGAGGTCAGGGATTCATATGTCCCCAACTTCTCCCTGGTCATTTTGATGTGAGCCAGGCTTAGGAACCACTGGCCTGTGTATTTTATTAACTCTGAGGGATGCAGGGCCAGCATTTCAAAGGATGGGGCCAATTAGCCCTCCCAGTTGGTAAGACCAGCTTGATTATTGAGGAGGCAAAGGCCTGGGGTGTGTTTTCTATAGTTAGGACCTGACCCATGACCTCAGCCAGCTGCCTTGCAAATGCCAGTGGTCACCAGGGCAACCCAGCCAGAGAGGGTTAATGATTCAGAGCAAATGCATCTTCACAATTAGTGTGGGAGGAGAAGGAAAAGACAACTCTCTAACTAAGAACAGGCCATACTGAATCTGTCACCTCTGAACACCATCATCTTTTATTCTGAAAACATATAGTAGACATTGATGCCTCCTTTGCACTTTGGATGAAGTTTAACACTGTCTGCCATCTCAACAGTGTTACCTACCCACATCCCTTTCTTCCAAAGACATCTTTATTAAAACAAAGATGAAATAATGCACCCGCGTAAAACAGTGGTTAAGACATAAGTTCTGAATTTAAAGGCCTGGAATGAAATCTTGGCTCTGTTATTTGTGAGTGGTGTGTGTACAATCAAGTTAGTAAACCTTTCTATGCCTCAATTTTCTCATTCTGCAAAATTATGATAAAATTAGTAACTTTTTCTTAGGATAAAAGATGAGATAGTACTTGTAAAGTACTTAGCACAGTGTCTTCTGTATGGTAAGCACTCAAGAACTCATCACTGCTTTTATTTTATTTTATTTTATTTTGATAAGGACATTTAACATAAGGTCTGCTCTTTCAGTAGATTTTTAAGTGTGCAATACAGTATTGTTATCTATGAGCACAATGCTATACAGTAGACCTCTGGAAATTATTCATCTTGCATAAGTGAAATTTTATTCCTGTTGATAAACAACTCCACATTTTCGTTCCTAAAGCCCTTGACAATTCTACACTCTGCTTCTATGGGTTAGACTATCTTAGAGACTTCATATTAAGTGGAATTATGTAGTATTTGTCATTTGGTGACTGGCTTATTTCACTTATCATAATGTTCTTGAGGTTCATTCGTGTTTTTCCATTTCTTCTTTTTAAATATCAAATAGGCCGAGCGTGGCGGCTCATGCCTGTAATCCCAGCACTTTGGGAGGCTGAGGCAGGCAAGTCACCTGAGGTCAGGAGTTCTAGACCAGCCTGACCAACATGGTGAAACCCCGTCTCTACCAAAAATGCAAAAATTAGCCTGCTGGTGGCGGGCACCTATAATCACAGTTACTCAGGAGGCCGAGGCAGGAGAATCGCTCGAACTCAGGAGGCAGAGGTTGCAGTGAGCCGAGAACGTGCCACTGCACTCCAGCCTGGGCGACAAGAGCTAAAATTTGTCTATAAAAAAGCAAATAATATTCCATTGTATGTACATACCACATTAAAAAAATCTATTCATCTATAAATGGACATTTAGGTTGTTTCCTTATGTTGGCTACTGTGAATCATGCTGAAATGATCTCACTGAGATCATGATTTCAACACTTTGGGATACATGCTCAGAAGTGGAATTGTTCAATTGTGTAATTGTTCTATTTTTATTTTTTTGTGGAAACTTCATGCTGTTCCATAGCCATTGGACAATGTTGTATTCCCATCAACAGTGCACAAGGATTCCAATTTCCCTACGTCCTTACCAATACTTATTATCTTTGGTTTTCTTGATAATAGTTATCCTAACAGGTGTGATTTAATAGCTCATTGTGGTTTTGATTTGCATTTTCCTGTGTAACTGAACATCTTTTCATATGCTTGTTGCCCATTTTTCTGTCTTTTTTGGGGAAATTGTAAACGTTCTAGAAGAAGACATACGGAAAAAGCTTCATGACATTGATCTTGGCAATGCTTTTATGGTTATTATACCAAAACCACAGGCAACAAAGGCAAAACAAACAAGTGGGATCACCTTAATCTAAAAAGCTCTGTATAATAAAAGAAACAACTAATAGAGTGAAAAGGTAACCTACAGAATGGGAGAAAATATTTGCAACCTATATATCTGATAAGGAGTAATTTAAACAACAACAACAACAACAAACCCACCTCCAATTGGCCAAAGTATATTGGGGGCATCTGTGATGCCTTCTTCCTTTCTCGTCTTTCTTCTTTCCAGCTCACACCCACCATTCAAATACTCTCTGATCCAGCCTATTCTTCTTACCATCCACAACAATGACTGTCCAAACTTTGCCTTCACCACCTCTGACTTCATGACAAACATTGCTCCCAGCTTGTCTCCCTATCAACAATTTCTCCTCCTGTGATTATTCCCCAACTTGGTCCAGTGAGACCCTTTTAAGATATGAGTCACGATGACTCATTCTGCATAACTTACTGATTTCCAATTTACCAAGTTTAAATCTTTTTCTTGGTGCACAAAGCCCTTCATAACTTGCCCCAAACTTCCCCTCTAGCCTACTCCAATTTACTTTTCTGTGTGTGGTATATACCAATCAGAATTCAGAACCAAGCCAGAATTTACCAATCCAGTCAGAACAGCTGCATAGATGTCCCTATCTGTGGTTTCCTCTGTAATTTTTTTCTTTCAGCCAAGATATCCATTACCTTCTTTTCTCTATGGTAAGCCTCAAGTCATCCTTAAAGACCCAGTCACAATGTCAACAGTCCTTCTTTGATGTCCTTAGGTGGAATCAGTCTCCTCTGTGTTCCCATACCTTTTTCTCTCCCATCTCTATTTAAGAGTTGATCTCAAAGATATAGGGTGGGTATCTGATGTTTAGGCTAATGTCATGATGAAGAAGTCGGGCTCTAAGGTCACATGGTCTTAACCTAGCTATGCCTCAATTTCCCCCTCTAAAAAATGGAGATAATTAAGTGGCTGCTATCCAGAGTTATTATGAGAATTAAATGAAATCATGCAAGAAGAATATGTAGCAGAGCATACCAGTGTTAAATAAATACCAGCTATTTTTGTTTGCTTTTCTGTCTGTAGGTTACCCTTTCATGTGAGTTTCTGAAGGCAGAGCCCTTGTCTTTTGCATCTGTGCATCCTGATCTCCCAAGACCAGGCCTAGCACTTACTAGCTGCATGATGCTGTTGAAAAAAAAAAAAGCAAATAGGTGAATTCCAATCCTGAGTTAATTGTTAATAAATATATCACCTGACTATCCTACTACATGAAATGTCAGAGGAGTTCCAACCTCAAATGTGAAGGCCCTGCCTTCCTCTCCGTTATTTTTCACTTCTACTCTTTATTTCTTCTTTCTTTCCTCCCTCCCTTCCCTTTCTTTCCTCCCATCTTCCTCTTCCTCTTTTCTAGCCTCTTTTCCTTCCTTTTCTTTTTAAGATACTAAGATAATAATTTATTAATTTACATTGGAGAAATATTCCTGTTATATGAACAATAAACACTTTTATCTTAGAGATCAGTGATCATATTACCAATTTCTATCTACTGGGAGCCCAGAAAGTAATTAAAAATTACTTGACTTACTCGGTGAGGAACTGAAGTCTCCTCACAACAGCCACATAAGTAAACTTGGAAAAGGATTCTCTCCCCCAGCCCCAGTTCAAGGCATGAGAAGATGGTAGGTCTAATTGAAATTTTGACTGAGAGCTTATAAGAGCCAGAACTACCCAGCAAAGTTGCTCCTAGACTCCTAAAACTTAGAAACTGTATGAGATAATAAATCTTTGTTCCTAACGTTAAAATGCTAAGTTTGTGGTAATTTGATACCGAGTGGTAGAAAGCAAATACAGTCCATATCAACAATGTGTTATCTCTTTACAGACAAGGAGAAAAAAATGGAACTTATAAATTGATCATAACAAATAAGTATTTAACACAAAAGGCAAGTGGTAATGAATCAAGTGACAGGAAATATTTAAAAACCAAAGTATTATTATTAATATGGCCATAGTCATAAATGTTAGTTGTACAAATTCAAATAGTATACATACTAGGAAGTATAATTTAAACTGTCTTCCATGCCCCAGTTCTATGTGGCAAAACCAGCAATATCAATTTCTCTAAGACTATGCCTGTATATATATAAGCAGGCATATGGTGATACCATATCTTGCCTCAGTGGTTCTCAAAGTGTGGTACTAGAATCAGCAGCATCAGCACTACCTGAAACTTGTTGGAAATACGAAGTTTTGGGTCTTGGCCATGACTTAAATCAAAATTTCTGAAGGAGGGCACAGCAATCTGTGTTTTAACAAAACATTCAGGTGATTCTGATGAATAATAAAGTCTTTGGACTCTACATACTACTCTGCAATCTGCTCCTTTCACTTTGCAGAACTTGAACAACTTTTCATGTCATTGAATAGATGTCCGACACATTCTTTAAACTGCCATCTGGTCCTTTATCTTATGTACATATCACACTTCATTAAACAATCTTATATTGATCTCTGTTTCCAAGTCTCTTTAGCATCATAAACAAAATTAAAATAAAAAGCCTTGTATTATGATATATGTAAATATCTAAATGTGCATGCACATACACATATACATATATAGCTACCATATATACAAAAAACTTTATAAAAAATTCTGTAGGAGAAATTCTTCAAAGTTATATTGTTGGGTCTAAGAGTAAGTACATTTTAAATTTGGGCAAATTTGATAAATTATCTTCAAAAATAGTACATCAGTGTTTATTAGTAGGTCTAATCTTGAAATCTGCTTCTGTCTCAAGGATTATTAACATTTAAATGTCACTTTGATGGGCTAAAACCATTACTCCCTTTATACTGCATTTCTTTATTTATGAGTAACATTAAGCATTTTTCATAGTTTCATTGACTTTTTTCTCCTATGAATCCTTTTTCAGATAAGTTCCTTTCCAAAATGAAGATTACAGCAAAGAGCTTATTCTGACTAGTTTGGGAGTCATTACAAGGTTTGAGGAAAACTCACATTATGAGCATGCTGCCGATTGCCCTGAGTATTTTCTTGTGATTTGTGAGTAGTGATTGCTCATAATCAAAAAATTAATCACCAGTCAGCCCTAGTGATTAAGTCATAGTCATATTTGCATATGTCTGAAAATTTGTGCAACCTATAGAGAAGGAAACTTAGATGAAAGTTATTGATCATTGAAGCTGTGCCAAAGGTGTCAGTCACTGGTATGGGATTTTTACTGCAGCATGGCTAGATCCCTAATGGTTAGCTCACTGGATGAAAGGGAACAGGTTAGGAGAGGGATGTCTATGTACAGATTAGTGGTTTGTTTGTTTTGCTGTTTTGTTTTTTTTTTGTTTTTTTTTTTTTTTTTTTTTTTTTGTTTTTGAGACGGAGTCTTGCTCTGTCGCCCAGGCCCAGGCTGGAGTGCAGTGGCGTGATCTTGGCTCACTGCAACCTCCGCCTCCTGGGTTCAAGGGATTCTCCTGCCTCAGCCTCCTGAGTAGCTAGGATTACAGGCACGTGCCACCATGCCTGGCTAATTTTTTGTATTTATAGCAGAGACGGGCTTTTGCCATGTTGGCCAGGCTGGTCTTCAACTCCTGACCTTAGGTGACCGCCCGCCTTGGCCTCCCAAAGTGCTGGGATTACAGGCATGAGCCACCACACCCACACCCAGCCTACTGTTTTTTTTTCCCCCCTGCTAGTTATACATGTCACCATTTTACCAGTGGGTTATTTTGATTTCAAAGACCATGGTGAGAAAAATATGGATAGTTCAGGGCAAATCTAACTCTACTGCTCAGATAGAGCTCAGAGTGTACCGGCATAGAATGAGTCTGAAAGAACAACATCATGAGCTGGTTTAGAATAAGGTCAGCAAACATTTTCTGTAAAGGGCCAGACAGTATTAATAAATATTTTTGGCTCTCCGGCCATACAATCTCTGTTATAATTGCTTAACTTTGCCGTCATACCTCTAAAGCAGTCATTGACAACACAAAAATGAATATGCATTTATTTGCAAAAAAGCAGGCAGTGAGCCAAATTTGGCCCATGAACCATCGTTTACTGGTCCCTGGTTTAGATAATTTTAATGTTCGTTACTAAATGACCAAGAGTTTGAAGATCATACCTATGGTCAAACATGAATTTTTCCTAGTATTCTTCCTTCCCCTACTTGTTCTCTTTGTTTATTTTTCCTTCTGGTTTACCTTCTCCCTCTTCTTTTCCTCTTCTTTTAAATAACTGGGTAATGTGAAGGGATGATTTCTTAACATCTCTGTTTCTCAATTTCTAAATCTATCAAATGTTAATAATAATAGAACAAAATAAAAGAGTGTGAAGAGTAAGTTAAACTAAAAAAAATTCTAGAAAATTCTTTGAGAGATACACATGTCTGCATATATGTGTGCCTAAGTGTGAAATCTCAAGATAGTGAAGAAATAAAAGCAAGAAATAATATTTCTGAAATGAAATATTTAGTTTTCACACATTGGATCATTCTTTAATCCAAGTTCTCATCCATTATACAATGGCAACATGTTTTATATATTGTACAAGCTGTAAGCTGTGAAATGGGTGCTTTTCCCCTTCTGGCATTCTGATTCTGCCTGGTAGATGGAGAGCTCTCCACTCTTTTCACCTGGAGGCAGAGCATCTGCTGTAGACCCATTGCTATTTACTTGGTGGAGATAAACTGTGTATAATCTGTCTACCTAGAATCGATCTACGTTAATCTGAATCAAACTTGATTTTGCAACAATTTGAGCACTTTCTATTGGGTAGATGGACATTTCACCAGTCCACAAGTTCTAGCTGTATGTTGTTTCAACTATAGATTCTGAATTCTTTGCCATCTCCACTAGTTCTTGCTTAAGTCCTAACATAACAACATGGCATCCTGAAATATGCACAGGCAATCTGAAGGAAGTTGAAAAATACATGCTTATAATCACATAGCTCTGATGTCACTTTAAGTAGGGTAAATATTACTTTTGTCGTTATGGGTTGAGTTGTCTCCTCTCAAAGTTTATACATTGGAGTTTTAAACTCTATGCCTCAGAATGTGCCCTTATTTGGAAATAGAGTCATGGCAGATATAACTAGCTAAGGTGAGAACATACTAGGGATGAACTGGCCTCTAATGCAATATGACTAACGTCCTTATTAAAAAAAAGAGAAATTTTGAGAAAGACAAATACACAAGGAGAATGCCATGTGAAAATGAAGGCAGAGATCAGAGTGCTGCATCTACAAGCCACAAAACACCAAGATTGCCAACAAACCAGAAGGAAGAAAGAAGCATGAAGAAGAATCTTCCTCACAGTCTTCATAAGGAACCAACCCTATTGATACCTTGATCTTGGACTCCCAGCTTCTAGAACTGTGAGACACTCAGTTTCTGTTGTTTAGCCACCAATTTTGTACTTTTCAAACAGTAGCCCTAGAAAACTAATGCATTTGTAATTATACTCTTAATAATAGTAGTAGTAATAATAATCACAAAAAACTCTGTATTGAACAACAGTTATGCACCAGCCATGTGCTAGGTCTTTTTGGCATTATTTTAATTTTGTCCTCCCAAATGCCCCTATGAGATAGGTACCACCATTATCCGCATTGCATAGATAAGGAAACCCAGGTTTAAAGCTTAAAGAGTTTAAATATTATTTTCAGGATCACACAGATGAGAAGAGGTGGAGCAAGGATTTGAACCAGGCCATCTTAATGCCAAATCTTGTGGCCTGGCTTGCTTGGAGAATCTCAGGGAGAGAAAGTCCATTGGAGTTATTCCAAGGAGCATTCACTTCCCATCAGCCTCAGTAAATGAGAAGTAATAAGAGCTATGGAAAGTGTGATGTTGACAATGCAGCAGTTAAGTGGGAGAGAGAAGTGCAAATGGACAGGTGGTTATTTATGGTGCTGCTGATTCAGATCTCAGGCTCACAGATGTGAGTCACTTGTTTGTCCTCCAATGTTCTGTGCTTGAAAGCAATCAAGGTACTGGCCCTGTATCAGCTTCCCTGAGTCTGAGGTCTCTCCCTGTAATCACTGGCCTGTTCTTCTGCACAACAGTTCTGGTCATGAATTCAATCATGACCACTCCTTTCTTCATCAGGCCCCTATGGAAGCTGCTGAAAATCACACTCAAAACCAGTTTTAAGGCTTGAGTCCATCATGCTGAGAGCCAGCAGGTCAGGCCAGAACTAAGTTCAGTGGTTAATTGGAATCAGAAGTTTGGAACCTATTAAATTGTCCAATTAATTATGTGTGACTCCTCCCTTTTCCTCTCCCTTTTTGTCTTCACAACTGAGCAATGGACAGTCAAAAAAAAAGCGGGGGGCTTCCTGCACACAGATGTCCACCTTTAACCTGAGAAGTCAGCAGCACTTATCTATCATTATGGTCACCCTAGAAAATATAAATTCAGATTCTCGGTGCTCTGGGAAATGGTGCTTTGGAGAAGAGCAAGCTTGTGGCATAAACTCAGGGTCCTCCCCTAATCCTGAGGACTGCAAGCTTAGGTGTTATCTAGAGAAAGTGTCTGGAGGCAGATAATTGATGCTTTACTCACAGTCTGGCTACAAAGGCTCAAGGCAGGCAGACCTAAGTTTCCCTCCTCGCCATACTCACCAGTCATGTGCCTTTGAGTAAGTTTTGTATCTTCTTTTTCCTCATATACCTGACTCACAAAATGGGATAGACAGACCTTGTGGTGGTTGTGAAAATAAAATGAAATGTTGCCTCCAAAGCACTTAGCACAGTAATTGAAGATGCAGCACTTTCTGAGTTAAGGCCAGTTCCTTGTGAACACTTTGCTGTTGACAACCTAAGGCTGCTTCTCCCTTCTCCTTGCTCCTCTCTGTTGTGACAAACTGCAAGACAATGGCTCCAGGTCCTGACTGATCCCTTATGTTAATGGTCCTGACTCCTAAGACAGCTTCCCAGATGCTGTCAGACCTCAGCACAAATTGTTGGCTTGAACTTCACTCTTTACAGAAAGATGGGTCCCATGTGGGATGGATCTCAGCTTCCAGAATTCACTGCGGGGTCCTTTCCTGCTCTTTTACTAGGTTCGCCCCCAGTGGCCTGAGGGAGCTAATATGTTTCACAGCGTGTTTTGTAGATTGCATCTGGCCAGATGTTTCTCTGTGTGGGTTCCCTTAAGCAATGTGGGAGGGAAGGAACACCCTGATGTACATGGAATTTCAGCCAAGAGGCCTGGTGTTGCATCGCCTTGGTCTAGACCAATCTCTTTTTTTGTTGCTCCCAGGGAGCAAGATTGTATTCCAGAATGAAAGCTCAGAGGCAGTGGACCCAAGGCCACTTTTCTCCCCTTCCATTAGGCACATGTCAAAGACTACTTCTATTGATGACACAGCCTTCAGCTTCTGGGATATATTTCAAGAAAGGAGCCCAAATATAGGCTGTTACAAAACATTGTAATAGTCATGCCCCAAGGTGGCCGTGGAAAGGGTACTTGATAGTGGCCAGGAAAACCAGAGAGCTTGTTTTACAGGGACGGTGTACTCCAGCATCCCATCCAGTCCTATGCAGCATCCAGTGCAGCATTCCCGCCTTCCACTCAATTTCAGTCGGAGAGTATATGAAATCTTAATTATGGCTCAGAGTCAAAGCTTTTCCACCCAGGAGTTCGGTGGAGATATATGTTCTTCATCGGAGGGGTAGATTATGGAGGGCACCAGCATCCCCAATCCAGGAGCCAAAGGGCAGCCATAGAATGCGGTCACCAAGATGTCAGTTATTTAACCAAACAGAGCCAAGGGAGACCCACAAAAATCAAAGAGAAGGCTGTCTGGCCAGACTTAGAAAAAAAATTAGGGATACTGTGTTCCTCTCTCTTGGTTGAGGGATCTGGATTTTTAAATCTAAATTACATTGATGGGTGCTACCATGTGTGAGGCTTGGTGGAAGATGCTGGTGAGGTCAAACTCCCTGGTCCTGCTTCCTGGTACCAATGTTTCGTAAAAGACAGAAGGATTGGGTGTCATGGTTTCCCAGACCACAGTAGCCTAGAGAATGTGATTTTAGACTGGGTTTAAGAATAAAGGGATGAGGGGCAGCAGCATGGTAGTAACACAATAACGACAACACTAACAGAGACAATAGAGAAGGCAAAATGGCTCCTCTAAGTGGGGCACTTTGTATGTGCCATTCCTGTGCTGAGTGCTGAGTTCTTTATAGGCATCAGCCCATTTTATTGTTACAAATCCAACTGAGCTGGTGCGTATTATAACAGATGAGAAAATAGATGCTGAGAGAAAGAAGAAATGACTTGCCCAATGTCACACAGTCAGGAAGTAGTAAAGCCAATTCTTGAATCTAGGTGTGCAAAGCCTGAGCTCTTAGCTGTCATGCCACCTGTCTTCTGGAGATGTATTAGCTTGCAATTTTCTCTATTTCTAGGACACATCCTCCTCCAAACTTTAAGCTGGGTTAAGTCTCTGCTTTGTGCCATTGTTATGCCGATAAAACTTTCCTTGGTTTTGCAGTAGCTGTGCTTTTCCCTGCAGAGCTACCACATTCCAGGCTGTGAGTTTGGCTGGCATTTTGCTCAAAAAGTATGAGGCACAGGAAAGATTCTCTGCAAAAAAAGTTAAAATAATTTTATTATAACCCAAGTGAGAACCAATGTATTACCGATATTAGTGGTGGTGGTAGTTAAAATAGTAATAACAGTGACTGAGGCAGGTAATACTAAAAAAGAAAACTAGTTAGAGTAATTATAATAAAACAACAATCCCTAGGGTTTATTAAACACTTACTGTGTACCATTTGCTATTGGGACCCCGTTGTATGTAATAAGTCGTTCAATCTTCACCACAATTCTCAAGGCCTGAACTAAAGTGAAGCTGTGAATCCCCTAAGGATAACATTTAAGGAGGCCTTCACTGTCAGTTGTAAAGAGTAAGTGCTTCCTTAAACGTGGCACCATAGGGGTCCCTCTTGCTTCACCCTAGTCCTGGCCCTGACCCAGAAGGGTTGCGGGATGAAATAATCACAATCACGGGAACTTTTTGAAAAAGCAAACTGTAACATAAAGGTGTTGATAAATCTTCTGGGATCACACAGACAGCAAGTAACAGAATTATAATTCTAACCCAAGCCTGTATTGGCCAAAGCCTGTGTCCTTTGTACTAAGATACGCATTGTTTAGTTTCTCACCATCATCTTACAGGAACTTAGTCATAGCATACATTCTAGGACCTTTTACTAGAGTGTTTTCTCAGAGTCTCTATTTTGCACAGAGTATCAGAGAGGAGAATATCAAGAAATGATTTTATTTATCTGTGCGTGCATGTGCGTGTTTATCTGTTAATGGTTTTTTTTTTTTTTTTTTTGTCACCCAGGCTGTCCCAGGCTCAAGCAATCCTCCCATCTCACCCTCCTCACCCTCCTGAGTAGGTGGGACTACAGGCACCCACCACCATGCCTGGCTAATTTTTATATTTTTTGTAGAGATGGGGTTTCTCCATGTTGCCCAGGCTAGTCTAGATCTCTTGGGCTCAAGCAATTCTCTTGCCTCAGCCTCCCAAACAGCTGGGATTACAGGTGTACACCATCATGCCAGGCCAAGAAATATTTAAACAGGGAAGAGAAAGAGGAAGAGAAGAAAGGAAGATAAGGAAGGATAGAAGGAAAGAAGGAAAGAAGGAAAGAAGGAAGGAAGGAAGGAAGGAAGGAAGGAAGGAAAGGTTGATTCAGAAGTCAGTGTGAGGAGATACATACTGGATCTCACCTCAAATTGTCTCTGTGTACTAGGCAGAACATTTTTTTAGTTCACATGACATAAACCCAACTCACAGTAGCTCAGGCAAAAGGTGAGATTTATTTTTTAAATGTAGGATTATAGAAAGTATTAAGAGAGTAGCTAAAACCAAACTACAGGTAAGGCACAGATAATGCTGGTTTCAGGAATAAAATAGGGAAACAAATATCCTTTTCCTTTCTCTCTCACTCCCTCTCTTTCTGTCTCCATCATCATCACCATCACCAGCATCGTCACCATCACCATCATCATCACCATCACCGTCATCATCATTTCCACGAGGCTCATAGGGTTTCTGCTTAAATAGAATCTTGGACAACCTCAACTGAAATTTCATGCTGGAATTCTCATGGTAGGTACACAGAGGATGCCTCATTATGTGTGTGGAGGCAATCGTATTACAAGAAAGAATATGATAAGGGCATACATTTATGTACTGCAGAGTTTCTAGGAATGGAGAATTAACATCTGGCGACGAATCAGCGAAAATGCCATGAAGAATATGATATGATAGCATGGATGGGATTTTAACAAGTAAAAGTATGACACCAAGACTTAGACAGGGAGGGCATAGCAATGAGAAATTCTCAGAACAATACTTCATAAAAGTCAGTCAATTACAAGCTGTTGTATATGACTAGATCATAGATTATAAACCATGGTATTGTGGGGCATTAGGCAAAAAAAGTGAAAATATTGTAGCAGAAGTCTTTGAATAGATGGAAAAATGTTATTCACTTGTTCATTCATTCACTCACTTATTCATAATTAATATTTATTGTACACTTATTAGTCACCTACTAAGTCTGTTGGTGCAAAGATATTCGCGGAACATGAATAGTTCCCAGGTTAGAGCCATTGATCATGTGAATAGGAGCTATAAGTAACTAAGCATAGCTGATTTTCCAGATGTTATGAAATAGTCCTCCTTATCTGGGAGTTTTATACAGTATTGCCATGCCGACAAAGTGGAAAGCCATAACTTGCATCTGGCTTTCAATGCAGAGGCTATGTGTGAAGGAATCAAGGAGCTCAGAAGCTTTTCGAACAGGGGAATAATATGTGTTTCCATTTAGTAACTTAATACTGGTGGCTATAGCAAGGAGAAATTGGACTTGGGAGATTCTGGAAGCAGAAAGAGGTTTGTGTGTGTGTGTGTGTGTGTGTGTGTGACAGAGAGAGAGAGAGAGAGAGAGAGACAGGTGTTACAAGAGTTTGGGTAGGAAGAAGCAATAATTTGATAGATATAAAGCACACATTTGGGAATCAAAGACAACCATGGAAGAACATTTTTAGAGGACTTGATAGCCCTCTGGGTATGTTGCCTATTAAGGGAGATTGAAGACTTTGGTGTCTGGGTGGATGTTGATGCCGCTGAACCAGAGAGACAAAAATTAGGAGCCAGTGTGAGAAACAGCAAGGAGGTAGGAGGTAGGATCCGTGGTATTATAAATTTAACAGGAGAAGCTATAAGTTGACTAGACAGCATTGAAATTGGACAAGGAGGCTGAGATTGGAGATACCAATTTAGTCTTCAGTCTACAGCAGCCCTTCTTCATCAGGTTTCAAAAAATAAAAATAAAAATAAACACTAATGTCCTAAGGCATCCATTGTACATAATGAATTAACTTGCTTCCATGAATGGAAAAGGGGATTAGCTCCCTACCATCTCTGGGAAGACTGAGAAAAGGGTCACTCAAATCACTTTTTAGGGCTTAATTTTCTCACATGATTTTATTTGAGAAACGCTGATGTTAAGATAATAGTTGCTAAAAATGGAGGTTAATGAAGACATTAATAAAAAGAGTATAACTCATGAATAAAGGGATGTAGGGTAAAAAGATTAGGTAGGTCTAATATTTAGGAAGCAAGAGGGAAAATAAAGGAACTGGTATGGCGAAAAAGAAAGGAGTGGCCAAAGAAATCACAGAAGAGGCTGGACGCCGTGGCTCACACCTGTAATCCCAGCACTTTGGGAGGACAAGGCAGGAGGATCACGAGGTCAAGAGTTCGAGACCAGCCTGACCAACATGATGAAACCCTATCTCTACTAAAAATACACAAATTAGCCAGGCATGGTGGCACACGTCTGTAATCCCAGCTACTCAGGAGGCTGAGGCAGGAAAATTGCTTGAACCCCAGAGGCAGAGGTTGCATTGAGTGGAGATTGCGCCACCACACTCCAGCCTGGAGCGACAGACAGAGGGAGAATCTGTCTAAAAAAAAAGAAAAAAGAAAGAAAGAAAGAAAGAAGAGAAGAAATGACCCCCATGCCATTGTTTATTCTGACATGCCAAAAATGTCCCTTCAGAACACACAAAACTCCCTCTGTATGTCTTTATTGCCATATTTATTGTATTATTTTGATTAGTTACTATCTTATCTCTAACTAAACCTTGAAGCAAAGACCACATTACATGTATTTTTGTGGCCCCATTTTGTAGACATAGAGCTGTGCCACTCAGATCCTCATTCATGGAAGAACTTGTCCCAACTCTCAGCTCCTGCAGAATTTGCCTCAGCTGCAGGAATGTGCTTTGTCCAAGGGTATGCCTTTCCCATGGCAGCCCATAGCCAGTGGGCTGATCAAGGTGTGGTAAAAAGGCCTGGCAGCTTCATCCCATTGTGGAAAACTCTGATGGGATGTATTCCAGAGCTTCCCATGGGCCACTCCAGAGCTTCTCCTAGGTTGTCCAAGTCAGACCTCTACCACAAGCTGACTACTCCATCCACCTAATTTTGCTTCTTGCTTCTCCCTTCCAAAAGTGTTTATCCCTAATAAAACGTTGTATGTTAAACCCTGTCTTAGCGCCTGCTGTGAAAGACCTAGCCATAAGTCTAGATACTGAGAAAGTCCCCAGTAGCTAGAACAAGGTCTAACATATAAAAAGAGATTAGTACCTTTGGTGTAGAGAAACAAGTTGTGACCTCAAAGTTGCATATTTTATTCATCTGTTCAATACAAGTTAAGCATCTGCTGTGTGACAGACTGTGTTCTAGGCACCAGATTTTTACATAGATGGAACTGGCCTTTGGTGTCTTTAAGAACAGTCAATCAGGGCAGGGGCAGTAATAAAAGATTATAAAATGATAAGGAGGATGGGAGTTGAGGTGGGTCAGTGCTATGTTAAATATAACCCATTATACTGAGGTTAGTAACTTTTTTTTTTTCAAGAGTTATAGAAGGGCAAGAATAGAAAGAGATGAGGTATGACTCAAAATGGCGTGGATGAGACTGATATTGCTCATGATGTCTGAGATTTCCTTTCCCCACTGGCACTCTACTTGACTATGCATCTTAGCCTTCTTGCATCTAGGTGTGGCAATGTGATTATTTTTGGCCAATGTATTGATGTGAACAGAAGAAATATGCATGACTTAGTCTCCTGGGCCATAAAACTGCCCACTGAAGATTCCCCATTTTATCTTTCCCCATACTGCAACAGAATGGAGAGGAATACAAGGGCCCAGAGAAGAGCAGAACCACCAGAGGAAATGAGGAAGGATCCCTGAATGACTTTATGGAGCAGAGACCCTCTGCATAGACCCACACTGTACTCCGATGTAAGCAAGAACCAAACTGTTGTTTATAAAACCACTAAGATTTTGGAGTTGTTTGGGAAATTAGTTAGCACACTCCAACTAATATATGTGGTATAAAATTTAAAAGAAATTTTTTTCCTTAGAATAGGATAGTCTTGACTACATTTAGAGGCTAAGGGTATGGTGTCATGAAAGATAAATTGAAGAAGCAAATGAGAGAATAGATAATCGTTAGAGCAAGTTCCCTGCAGCACAGAAGGAAGTGACCCAGAACAGGATCTTCTGTTCTCCTGTGCTTTGTTGTCAAGAAAGAGAAGAATATTGGTCATTTTTGTTTTAGTGCTTTTACTACTAATTATTAACTAGAGAGAAATGATGAAAAAAGAACAAGGATAACAAATATATCAAAATAACAAAGGTTCAAGAACCTTTTCATGTTATTACACACATGGTGTGTTTCAGGAAAAAAAATCGTAGCAAGGAAAATGTGAGTTTAAACACTGGCTTTGCAATATTTTTGTTGTAAAATATGAAGACAGTGCATTCTGAGATTATTCACTTGGTTCAGGTGAGACACAGGTAAATTGATGTACATCTCATATGGATTATTTTTGTGTGTGTGAAAACAAACTTAGATCTCATGTAATTAGTAGAGGAAACGGAATATTTTGAAATTTATAACAATAGCTAATCTTTATTGAACAGTTATTCTGTGTCAGGTACTGTTCTAAGCAAATATAAGCATTAAGTAATCTATTTCTCACAACAACTCAATGAGGTATTGTTCTTTTACTATACCCATTTTATAGTTAAGGAAATTCACTCACAAAACATTAATTGCCAGTGCTTTTCTTTGGGTAGAGATATTATGGGTATATATTTCTTAATATTTTCATATTTTATAAGATTGCCTATGTGGCTTTTATGTTTACAATATAAATGCTATTTTAAAAACAATGACAATATTAGGCTTAATTTTCTTTTAAAGAAACCAGAAGTATGGCTCTTGAATGTGACATTTACCAAACCCCGACTCTGCTAAGCCATTTCCAAAGGCCCTGAGGCCAAGATACGTTAATGGCACATAGACTTGGGGGTATAATCAACCAAATTAGATCAGTGCCTGCTCTTTGCCCTCTGAATCTCCAGCTTTGGTGGCACCCAGATCAGTATGAGAAACCCTTCTAGGCTTCTTCCTATGGAAAGTCTTATGGGTGGTTTTTCACTGGATAGCTGAGTGCTCTTGGAACATGCTGTTGAACCTCCCTCATGTCACCCTCCTGTAAAAAGGATGTGTTAGTTGGGTATCCTCCAAAGTCCGACTTTGAGATAGGAATTTCAGCATAAGTAGTTTATCTGGGTTGCGACCCCAGCAGGCACAGTGAGGGGGTGGAGAAATGAGTCAGGGAAAGGAAGAGAGGCAATAAAAGTGGTATTAACTAGTGTGTTATCGCTACAGGAAGATGGGCCTCAATTCCATTGGGGACTCCCAAGAGCCTGTGCAGAACATACCTCAGAACTGGCCTGCTATGGGGCAAAGAAGTTGAAATGTCATTCATCAACATCACCAACTTTTATCCTTAATTATTATAAGGTTACTCTCGGTGGTGTCAACATCTTCAGGTTTCTGGGTGTCCAGTGCAGTGGGCCACAGTTCTCCTGTGGCCAGAGGACATTCTGTGGCAGAGAGACACGATTTCCTTTGACATCTATGGGGATTCTTGTCAGGTGACCTCTGGGGTAAGCTGACGGGGGACAGGGCCAGACACCAACAGTATCTGCTACAGATGTTAAAAAAATAAATAAGAGGACACATTTAAGGATTTAGCATATAAATGCTTAATAAATGCTAGCTGCCATAATTAAAATGATAGCATTAGCACTATCATAACTAGTGAAGAACTCATATTAAAATCCAAGTTTTGTGAATTCTGGTCTCAGAGTATTTTAATTAACAAGGGAATCGTCATGTTTCCTTTTCATGGTTCTCTTTCCCTCTTTTAATCTTTATGTTTGTGTAAACTAACCCTTAGTTCTCCATTCTTGGGGTAGGAATAATTAAACGGGAACCATTTTTGCAGACTAAATTTTCCATCTCTGAAATTCTGTGCTTCACCTTAGGAAAACCCCCAAACTAACATTAGCTACTATTGTTGTTTTATGTCTTTAAGCCATGCCACTTATGGCTCTGGGGTCAGGAGATAGACATCTTGTTTTTATGAAGGCTCCCAAGGGGTGAACTACAGTCAAACCACGTTTCCCTGGAAGGCTTCAAGCCATTTTAGCTGCTCAATGGAGAACACATCCCAGGATGCAGGCAGGTTTCCAAGACAACTGGGGGTTTGATTGTTCATAGAAGGATGGCCAAAGCAGCTGCATGTTGGTACTTTGGAAGTCTCAAACTATTCTGCAAGAGCTTTGAGTTCTGTAAATCCAAAACATATTTGCTACAAATATTTTTTCTTTTCATTTTTTATTCACATATATATTACAAGGGAAATATATTCCATCTGATTTTTTTTTACTCACTTATATTGTCCAAATGAAATTTTGAAATGTATTTGATGTTCTGTAATTTAAAGAAAAATTCACTATAAGGGAAAAACATATTTGGTAAAAGGCAAGTGCTTCTGCTCTTCATGCTGCCAGTGACTGTGGGTCACTGAAGTGGCCTCAGAGTCAACACAATGAATTGGCCATGTCGTGGATTCCTTTGAAGGATGGTTCCAGCTCTCTTAGTGGCAGATACAATGGGTAACAAAGGGCTCATCTAATTCTATTAATCACAGAAACTTGGCAAAGAGAAGAGTATGATATAAAGAGGTTAAAGGACCTGAAATACCAGTGAGTCCAACCTCACTTTATTTTACAGCTGAGGAAACTGAGCCCCAGAGGGGAGAAATTCTTTGCCTAATGACACATGGTTAATTAAAGGCAGATTTGGGGTCATAAACTTAGGTCTCCTGAGCCTAGGAACAGGGTACCAGTATTCTTTCTACTGTCTGTGCTGTAAAGCATCAAAGCACAAATACAAAATCTGACTGCAAAACTGAAATCACAAGTGTGTTCAAGAATCATGGGCTGTTATGAATTTTGGAGGAACGGGGAATACAGAAGTTTTAAAAACAGACTCTCCTTCGAAGAGCACAGGCTGTGGGGTTAGATAGGTTGTGATGTGCTCCTGTTGCAATTTTACTACCTCCCTGATGATAATGACTTTGGGGAAGTTACTTAACTGCTCTGAGTTTCTGTTTCCTAATCTGAAAAATGGGTTAAAATTAGCATTCATACATCAGATTGTCATGAAAGTTAGATAAAAACCTGGATATAAAAATACTTGCTACAGTGGCTACCATGGAGCAAATATTAAAAATAAAACAAATAAAAACCTTTTTAAAATAAGTATTACTATTAACATTATTACTCAATCATCTTACTTTCCAGGACTGTGCTTTCTAAAACTGTGTTTTGTACAACACTAATACCAGACGATGGATGTGAATTGATGTTTGTGTTTGTGTTTGTTTGTTTGTTTTTGTTGTTGTTTTGAGACAAGATCTCACTATGTCACCCAACCTGGAGTGTAGTGGCATGATTATAGCTCACTGCAGCCTCAAACTCTTGGGGCTCAAGCAATCCTCCCTCCTCAGCCTCCTGAGACTACAGGCAAACACCACCACATCCTGTCCAGCTAATTTATTTATTTATTTTTTGTATGTGGAGACAGGTTCTCACTGTGTTGCCCAGGCTGGTCTTGCACTCCTGGCCTCAAGCGATCCACATAGGCTTCCCAAATGGGATTACAGGAGTGAGCCACCATGTCCAGTCTGTGAAGTGATATTATAACAAACAAATAAGTGCAAAGAAAATATCTTATATTTCAATGTGTTTTGAAAATACATACTCCACAGTTTTCTTGGATATTCTTAATGCATAATATGCAATTGGTAGTCTGTAAGAAAGCATTAAGGAGAGAACACTATTAAATTTTGTTGAATGTAATGTAACCAAACATCATGTATTTTTCTTTTTAATAACATGCATAAATTAATACTATATGCAATAGCATTCTGTTATATATCAGTTATGAGAATGTCAATGTAGGAGAGATAATAGGTAGACACAAATCTATAATGCACATGGATCATGATCCATCATCAAAAGATGTGTAAAGGTGACTGCCAAGAAGCATTCCTCTTCCAAATGTGTCTACTTCATGGATTGCTCATGAAGGAAAAATTATTACAGCAGAAGAGGGTTAGGGGTTACTTGGAGACTGAAGTGAGGAAGTTCCTGGACACAAAAGTAAGAAAGTGCTGAGGAAGTTTTGGAGAACAGCAAAAGTCCAACTTTACACCTTCAGCAGTGGGCAGGATTTGGGGGAAGTACTGGCTAGAGATTGTGGGACCAGCTTATCTTCCTTTTCTTTTCCAAGGGCCAGAAGTATGCAGGGTTTATTTTTACATTTACAACACCTAGTGCAAGGTCTGGCACTAAGTAGGACTCAATAAATGTGCACTGAGTTGAGGACCAGATCTAAGTGGATGTGAAAAAGCCATGACAAGGAATCTTGATGCTATTTGGCAGGCAATGGAGAGCCCTTGAAGCTTGCTGCTCAGAGGAGTGACACATTCAGAAAAGTACTTAGAGAGATCGGTTTGGCAGCAGGTAGAAGATGGAACCAAGGAGAGAGAAACTGGAGGCAAGAATAAACCCAGAATCCATGCACTATTTTAAACAAGAAGCAACTGAACTCATGGGTGGACAGAGGAATGGAGATGCAGACAAAAGAGCAGCTGCAGAGGTAGAAAACTAACAGAACTTCCAGCAATAATATTTCTTAAGTTAAAAGAGGAAAATTAACAGGGTTTCATCAATGATTTCTTATTGTGCAAAGAGAAAGAGATGAATCTTGAGACTCTGAGCTCTGGTGCTCTTGAAAGAGAGAATGGTAGTGTCAAGGACAGTCAAAACGAGTGGGGGAAAGTAGACTGATCGAACTGTGTAGAAAGATGAGCCCAGATTTGAACTTCGAGTCAAGCTTGAGCAGCTGACAGGAAATAGGAGGGCAGATAATCAGAAAGAACTTGGGAATGTGCAACAGAAACCTGGAGGATATATTAGAAATGAAAATGTATATCTGGGATCCACCTGCATGGAGCTGAGATCCGAAGCTCCGTGAGTAGATAGGAAGGTGGTTTAGAGACTTGAGGGAAAGGAAAGTGAAGGTCAGGAGCATCATTTCCCACCATTGTCCACAGTTGCAGCCTGACACAGCTTGTTCCAGGCCCACCCCTGGAGGCAGATGGCTACGTGCAATCACACCGCTGTCCGGGCCCTGAGTCAACCCTTAAGCTCTGGTCTAGCTCCCCCTAGGGGTGGAGTTTGGACACGGTCTTGCTGTTTTGTCTAGGGGCAGCCCTAAATACTCACCTGCCCACTCAATTGAATTTTTTCCCTGCCCTTGTAGTTGTCTTCAGAATGCAGTCTCCGAAATAAGCCTAATTGGATTTGAACTTCAGCACTAGAAGAGTGGAAGAGCTTTTTTAAACTTCTCTCTTCCTTTTCAGTTTTTTGCACATTTGAAATAAAAATAATATGTATGTGATAGTGTTTGCTTATGAAGAGTAAATGTAAAGCATTTGGAAAATTCTTGACATATAG
Organism: Hylobates moloch; assembly: GCF_009828535.3. Lineage (NCBI taxonomy): Eukaryota > Metazoa > Chordata > Mammalia > Primates > Hylobatidae > Hylobates > Hylobates moloch. Next base: position 20,869,730 of record NW_026652296.1, on the reverse strand, counting down.
TGGAAGCTTAATATATTTTTCCCATTATTATCTGTTTTATCACACCAGTTATTTGTGCTTAGTACTGGTGCCTGGGCTTATGACTCAGTTTTCATGAAATTATTAGAAAACTGCCCTGAAGCTCTGTTCCCGTTGCAAAACAAACAGAACTCAGTTTAACTTGGGTCACCTCCAGAGTCAGGCTCTTGTCCACCCTAACTCCTGTTTCAAGACTGTACTGACTCTTGTCAACATCATAGGAGAACAGAAATTTCCGCACCCCTTCCATCACTCACTCATTTATTAATTTATTGAATCACCCATTCAACTAATATTTATTAAGCATTCACTTTGTGGTGGGCACTCTGTCTACAACTACCAGGTAACACTACCTGGAAACTGAGGTATCCATGCCTTTGCTATTCTGGACACTGTAATACTGTGACCCTCCACTGCAGCCACCGTGACAGCAGGAAGGATTGACACTCTATCCTCACATGAATTTCCAGCATGCTTTGAGGTTGAGCCACCAAACTCCTCCAGCAAACTGCTTTCTTATATCTCCCCAGACTCATGAGCAAATGGCAGCACAGGATAAAAGCCCAGGAAGTTCATGCTGATGGCTTGGGAAGATACACAAGAGAGTCAGTACTGCTTTTACCCCATGATGATGCAGGCAAGAAGACATCCATCCTCCCATATCTGTTTACATCGGCCCTGATGCCTCATAAAACTTCCCCCAATACAGTCATTAAAGAGGTGGTAACAAGGATATCAGGGGCCCAGGGGAGACACTCTGTTTCATGTTCTGGATGAAGGAAATTCAGACTTACTCTTTGTGAAAGTATGAGGGCTAACTTGGAGGCCTGCCTGACAGTCCCTGTAAGCTCAGACATGAAGTCAGGGGAATACAATTGTGTGAAAGAAGCAGAACAGTGGAGTGTTGAGATGGCAAAATTTGGAAGCCCAAGGGCAGGGAGCAGAAAAGGAAAAACAGGTATAAGAGTTTTCCATGTGGGTAACATAAAATGATTAGTGACATCCACATCAACAGAAGGCTCCCTGTTCTTTGCTTGTGGTGTGTTTTTGTGTAGACATCCACACTTCTGATCCACAGTGAAGCCTACAAAGGGGCTGAGTACTCTTCTGCAGTGAACTTATACATGTACAATTGTATGTGTCTTTATTTTTCTCTTTGTTATTTGTGCTGCATTTAACCCTATGGCTGGTACATTATAAATGTTGAAAACTTTGTTGAATGAATAAAGAAATAAACGGCTCAAAGATGGGGCCATTTAGCAGGAAGAAGTACCTGCCAACCTTCTTTTTCTCTTTTTTGTCTATGGAACCAGACAAGGGCAAAGGGTAGGGAAGTGGCACTGGGGAATTCCACTCTAGAATGTCCTTGAGACTCCCAGTCACTGGTAGAGCTGATGCTTACCAGACCTTCTGGTGCCAAAGATCAATAAGTCACCATAACCAGGGTAATGTGAGGAAGCCAGACCTCAGTCCTCAGCCCAGAAATGGCAAGTTCTTCTCACCCCACATATTCTCACACTCAGTGCTGGCAGCTTTCGAATGGGGAAGGCCCCTTTGTTCTACCCAAAGGTGATCATCTAAATCAGACCAACAGCCCAGCTGGGACATCCACATATACCTTAGTATTCTCTAGTATTGATTAGAAATTGGGCATCTCTCTACTCTCTAGGAACAATCTGCAGTTGTGTGGAAGGATTACTGACATTGTAATATCGATAGCAAATAGCTTTTGAGCACTTATTTGCGTGGGATACTTTTAAAATCTTCTACAGCCATTGTCTCATGTGTCATCACAACCTCCAAGAGGCAGGAACCTTTACTCTTCTTGTTTAGTACATAAGGAAAATGAGGTCCGGAGAGGTAAATTAACTTTCTTATGGTTACAATGCAAGCTATTGGCAAATCTGAACTGAATCCAGGAATTCAGCCGTCTAAGCAACGCTCTTAAGCATTGCACTGAATAATTAGACTCATGTTTACATCTAACTTTACAACTAGCACTAGATGACTTTGTGGTTTTAGGTCTGTTACATGCACTAGCCTCCACTGTTCTTATCTATAAATGGAAAACATAGTGTGTTCCACGATTGTTGTAAGGATATGTGCTAAACACCTCATCAGAGCAGTGTCCAGCATATAGGAGGTTACTTTCATTCCCATCACTTTGATCATTAGGAGAAACTCATGAGGAGTGTTTTGGTCTCCAGTTCTGCCGAGCCTGTCTCTTTCTGGATCTGCGAGTATATATGATGGTACTCTTTTCCCCTGGCAAGAGAAGGGCAGTTGGGAAACTGTTGCCTCTCTGGATAAAGGAGAATTATCTTCGAGGAGTGCCAAGTGCGTGCTTATTCGTAAAACAAACATTTATGGAGCCTCAGCAAGAGTCTGGGCAGCAGCAGCTATAGCGTCAGGGACTGTGCAGTTGGTTCATTAGAAGCTGAAACCCCCCTGGAGGCCTGCAGGGAGCGGGCCTGGAAGGGGGAGTGGAGTGCAAAGGCCAGCTGGCTCTCTGGCAACAAAGTCAACATCGCCCCAGATGTCTGCCCCGAGGTTGAGGCCATTAGCTCCAGTTTACCTGTTCACTTCATTTTTCAAAATTAGCCACAAAAGCCTCCCACGGAAACACAATGGGCAGCATTTCTCAGCGGGGGCAAAAAGAAAACAAAGCATATCTTTCCATGCACTTGTTTGGAGTTTCTGAATGTCCCCCAGAGCCCTGGAGGCTTGGCAGGCACGATTTGGATTGCTCCCACATGGATGTCTGTGGAAGCCCCACTTTTCTTTCCTCTCTCAGATTCACCCCAGCTAAGGCCAGGCTGTCCCACCCCTGTCATCAGCCTTGCCTGAGCACCCCCAACCCTAAACCCAGGAAGACAATGACTTTCTCATTTTCTTGCTCCTTTTTCCTAGGGGATAATATTACAGTTTAAATTCCTGGGTTGACTTTGAGAGTTGCTGGGAGATGGTGTTAGCTTTCAACCACCTGATTTAATCTCTTCTCTCACTCCCACCTTCCCCCACTGCTGTTCAGACAAGGCAGAGGGCAAAGGCGAGAGGTGAGGAGGTTAAACGCTTGTCTGCAGAGACATCTTTTCATCAGGTTGTGTTGAGAGCAGGGTAGACAGGAGTAGCCAGGGTGTCCGTAGGGCAATGACAGCTTGCGTCTGTCTCTTGCTGACTGTACAGCCCCATATGAACTTATATGGGAGAAATGGGGAGAGAGGGCCAAGAGAATGTAATGATGAAAAGAAAGATGAACAAAAATATAAATACTGAAGTATAAGGCTGTGCAGTTGGAGCTGTCCAGTGCAAAATACATTTTTGCCCTAAGACAGTTCTCTCTAACCTAAAAACCAATAGAAAGTTATGCAATAACCTACTATGTGCTAAAAAAAAAAAAAAAAACCCTACCCCAAATAAAAATAAATTGAAAATATTGGTAGGAGAAAAAACAGCTTCTTTAAACACAGGCCAAATGCAAAACAAGTGAAGAGAGAACCCTCAGATGTGGTTTATTGGTTTCTATTTTTAATCTTCGGGGAGTCAACGGAATAGGAGAGATGCCAGGAGTTTGGAAACTGGATACAAGGAATGTTTTTATTTACACATGATATAACTACTAATTAAATGTGTCGTTTACTGTCTATCCTGCCTGGAATGTAAGTACCAAAAGGACAGGGACTTCTGCTTGCATCTTTTCCATTGAAATATCCTAGTGCAGAGAAGAGTGTTCGATTTGTATTAGGTTTGGAACACTATGTGTTAATTGAGTAAATGACAGGAAATAGAGGTGAATCTGCAACTTTCCCCAGCAAGGTGTTTTTCAGGACTACTGTTTGCAGGCCAGGTAATTGTGAGGGTCTCTTCTTGTTTTGAGTCTCTATTTGGAGCTCCCAAACTTCTCTCCTCACTATGTGTGTGTAACGTATGTTTTCTTGTCTTTACTAAAGAAGTTAGTGACAGATTTCAGTATCCTCTGACTCACCATCCTCCTGACTTCAAGAGCTCTTTCTTTCTGCATCGTCCTTGGCTCTGGTCTTAAACTCAAGCTACTCTGGGTAGTGTACTAGGCTGAACAACAGGCCCCAGCAGGCATCAGTTCCTAATCCTTATAACCTTAAGTGTTCCCTTATTAGGGAAAAGGATCTTTGTACATGTGACTAAGGATCTTGACTTGGGAAGAATATCCTGTTTTATCCAGGTGGTTCTTAAATTCAATCATAAATGTCTTCATAAGAGAGAGAAAAAGGACATTTGATAAACTCAGTGATGAAGACAATGTGAAGATGCAGGCAGAAATTTCAGCGATGCAGCCACCAGAAGCTGGAAGGGGCAGGTAAGGAATTCTTCACTTAGCCTCCAGGGACAGTGTGTTCCTGCTAACACCTTAATTTTGTCCCAGTGAAAATGATCTTGAACTCTGGCCTCCAGAACTATGAGGGAATACGTTTCTGTTGTTTTAAGACACCCAGTTTGGGGTAATTTGTTACAGCAGTCATTGGAAACTAATTCAGGAATGCTACCCTACTCTTTTCCCTTGGAGCAGAGCTAAGGGCTTAGTCAGAGGTAAGGCTGGTCAGACCTGAAGAGAGACTGGAATTAAGGACAGAAAGTTGGAGCTGGAGACTGGTGCAGTAAAGTAAAGCCAGTTGCTGTAAGACACGAATGGTGAAATCTTAACGCTGTAACACAATATACATTTACATACTGCTCTTGTAAAACCCGGTTGGCAGCAATGGTGAGGGTGGAGATTCCGTTTCATGAGAAGGACTCAACTGATGGAGGCTCAGCCATCCTTACTGCATGATTTTATTGTAACTTTTGAGTTCAGTGGTACATGAGCAGATTTATTATATAGCTAAACTTGTGTCATGGGGGCATGTTGTACAAATGATTTCATCACCCAGGATCACCCAGGTATTAAGCCTAGCACCCATTAGTTATTTTTCCTGATTCTCTCCCTTCTCCCACCTTCCACCCTCCAATACAGCCCAGTGTGTGTTGTTCCCCTCTGTGTGTCCGTGTGTTCTCAACATTTAGCTCCCACTTATAAGTGAGAACATTTTAATGGATGACTTTTGACTTTGTCTTGGGCATCTGCATCAAGGAGTCCGATGAAGATGGGGGAAAGAGGGGGGCCAATGGGGGTTTTTCTAATCCAAGCCTGCAAATGGCATGCATTACTTCTACCCATATTCCATGGAGTATAACTTAATCATATTACCCCACCTAGATGCAAGAGGTCTGGGAAATCTAGTTCCTGCTAGGGTGGCTATATTCCAACCACAATTTTATATTATGGAGAAGAAGCATGAGTTCTTAATGGACGACAAGCCAAGGTCTCAACAAAAAGAAATACTACAAAGGCAAAGGGATTAAAGTAAAAACAGGGTAGTTTAACTGAATATGAGTTTCATTTCAAAAGTCACACAAAATATTATGAAGTAGAATACAAAATTCACATGAGTTTTTAAGATATGATTAAAAACATAAAGCAAATCTGCCTTTATTATTCATTTTTGGGAAGACTTCTCATCCAGTAGGCTTATGTATCTACTCCCCTGTGCCTTGCACTGCTGAGAATGTAAACACAGAGTCTGGAACCAGCAAGACCAGGGTGCACATTCTATTTCCTTTACTTACTTACATGTGCGACCTTGAGAAATTATTTCACTGTTCTTAAGGTTTTATTTCTTTATATTTGGGAACAGGAGAGTTTCTGGAGGTCATACTATCTTCAGGATACAAAGACGAGATATAGAGAAGAAAACTGCCTAAAGCATGCGCCTGTAGTCCCAGCTACTTGGGATGCTGAGGCAGGAGAATCACTTGAACCCTGAATCCAGGAGACAGAAGTTGCAGTGAGCCAAGATCGTGCCACTGCACTCCAGCCTGGGAGACAGAGGGAGACTCCGTCTCAAAAAAACAAACAACAACAACAAAAAACAAGAAAAAAGCAAAAAAAAAAAACAACAAAAACCAAAAAACAAAAAACAAACAAAAATAAAGTATTTATTTCTGCACCTTCAAGAGTGGGATGAGTCAAGATCATACTTGAAATCTGAGCAAACGTAGTTGAGTGGCCAACAGAAACTACCATGCACATACCTCACTTCCTGCTTAATGGGCCTCCCTCCTGGCAAGGATGCTAGGAAGAGACACTGGTAGCCTGGTGAGCGCCACCTAGGGGATGCGTGGGGGAACAGTTTGTGGGTGCAAAGAAAATGATGAGGTCGATGATTTGTGTTTATAAAGAATTAACTTGGCTGGGCGCGGTGGCTCGTGCCTGTAATCCCAGCACTTTGGGAGGCCAAGACAGAAGGATCGCTTGAGCCAATGAGTTTGAGATGAGCCTGGGCAACGTAGGAAGACTCCAGCTCTACAAAAAATAAAATAAAATAAATTAGTTGTGTGTGGTGGTGTGTGCCTGTGGTCTGTTACTCAAGAGTCTGAGGTGGGAGGATATCTTGAGCTCAGGAGGTCAAGGCTGGAGTGAGCTATGATCCCACAACAGTACTCTAGCCTGGGTGACAGAGTGAGACCTCCCTCAAAAAAAAAAAAAAAAAAGAATTAACTTGAGACTATCTGCTCCAAAGAGCTTCTAGATACTGTTTTGTTTATTTGTTGTTTGTGCCACGATCTCGAGAGCATGTAGATAATTAATCCTGAAGTTGCACATCCACATTCTATCTTCTGTTCAATTCAATCATTTAACTAACCAGAAGGAATTGTGATGTAAGAAAAGAATTAACAAAAAATACTACTCTTCATGGGACAGTTAACCTAGAAACGGAACTGTTTGTTGCCTGCAAATATTTTGCTTTTCCTCTTCTTATTACCACCCAAAAGGGGTGGCTTTACTTATAGGGCTACCTAGAGGGGAAGAAGAACCAAGTCAGGCTAAAAATCTATGACAGAGAGTCGATGAGTCAATGAGTCAACACACACACACACACAATATTTAATAACTCTAATAATTGATGATAATATGAAAGTCTGGAAGTGTCTATACAATAAATATGTTAAATCTGACTAAAATTAAATGAGATAGCAGAAAATATAATAAAAATATGATATAAAGAAAGAAAAGAACAAAATACTACTTCTAGAAAAGAATAGAGAAAATAAAGACTTTTTTTTTAAAGCCTTCATGAACAAATTAAACACCAGAATAGACACAGCTGAAGAGAAAACCTATGAACTGGAAAACAGATCTGAATGCAGCACTACAAAATAAAAAGGTGATTGATACCTATCGTCAGGTCTAAATTGCAGGAGATGGCCAACACTGGTGAAAAAGCAGTCTACTAAGAAGCCTGACAACTGCACTGAGTAAAATATGAGGCATGGTTTGGGACAAGATGTTCAGAACTAATACTAGGAACATGAGTGGGAGCTGGAGTTTTGTTTATACATTGTTGCATAGTGGTGGCATTCCCTAACCCCAATTCTGTATGACCATGACCTTTTTTGGTACTATGTACAAGCAGTCTCTCACAGAATTACTTCAGCTGGTGGTGTTACTGAGAGACACTGAAATAGGAATAGTTTATTCACTGAATTTTTGTTTAAACATAGATCTGTATATTAGTTTTTTAAAACAATATTAATAATAAAATTATATTTTATATGTCTTCTTAAATGGTGTTCACTAATGTCAGGCTTAGGAGAAAATATTTAAGATTGAGTAGGAACCTAGTAAAACTAGGGCTATAATTATAATGGAAACTGCATAAATCGCTCCCTCTCTTACTCCTACAGCTGGCAAGACCTCTTAGGGAGTTCCAGGTGGATGGGAAAAGGGGACCAAATGAGTTCATCACCAGAAGCAGCCCTCAGAAGAGAAGGTAAGACTCACACACCTCCTGGTGGGCATATTCTTGCACATAAAAAGGTCAGTATGTGAAAGGAAAGTTCTTGGCTACTAATGCTGCAACCAGACACTTCCTGCTGAAAAATCTCAGAAGCCCCTCACTCTCACCTCACACTATCAGGGCTGCTATTTTCAGCTGTCCCCCTGCCCTATTTGCCTTCATGCCTCAGAAGGCACAGAAATCATAGCCAAAGTTTGAGCTGACAAATGTTCATAAAACGAAAGAATTCCCAAGCAGGATTTTGAGCTTGACCTTAGAGCAGTTGGTCAAGTTGGAGATATATTTTTAATGTAAATATTTCTGGTAACATGAGCTTGGGATTTATGCCAGCAAAGCTTCTGAGGGGCCTTTTCTCACCCTGTGCTCTGTGCATAAGTTTCTCCTTCTTAGACCCTTTTCCTCTGTTTAGGAACAAACTTTGTTTTATGATCCCTAAAGCAGTTAGCAAACTGATGACTTTTCTAAAGCCAAGGATGAAAGACCATATAACAGGTTTCAGAGATTAAGTTGAGGTCCTTAAGAAACAACTTCTGGTCTAGATTTGACACATTTGCAGACACTTGATTCTAAACTATTGTTAAACAAGCATTAGAAAAGCCTTGCTCGCTTATGCACAATACATTCTAAAATGGACTTGAGGTGGCTAAAACATATGACATTAAGAAAGAGTGTTAGAAATATACAAACAATCAGAACCTTTGGAGAATTAATTATGCTAAATTTAATGTAGTTATTACATTTGGGTAATGCTTTTGAGTTTCCTGGTGGCCAGAGTTAAAAGAAAAGTCTAACAAAAAGAGAAAATAGAATGATTTTTAGGGAGAAATAATAGATTATTTTTCATTTTATGTATTTTGCCACAGATACAGTTGAAAAGAAATATATTACATAAAACCTTCTAATGGGGGCACTAATAGGTACAATGGAAAACGCCCTCTGCAGCAACATTAAAACTAAGACAAAATTGGTTTTTAAATGTTTGTTCGATAAATCAACTTTGATGTTTAATAAAGAACTAGGGCACATAGAAATTATTCAAAAATTAGTTGTTGAATGAATGATTTAAAAGATTTAAAAGTGTTCATTTTATTTAATGACCCGATAACTTCTCATGGAATTAACCAGAGACTATTTCCTGGAGTGATGCTAATGAAAACCAAATTGGAGTAAAGTTCTTGGAAATGGACATAGTGATGCAGACACCTTTTTGAGAATGCTGCTGTTAGAAAAAAACACAGAAAAATAGAGGAAAGTAAAATCAAATTTTTTTTTAAGAAAAGAGAGATTTGAGCAGATGATATTCTGGAAGGATCCACTGTAGAAAGAGTGCAAACTTAGGGATGAAGCAAAGTTGAATGGCACCTAGAGCACAGGTGGGTGGAGGAACTGGTAGAAATATGGAACCTCTTAGAGTTGCTTTTGATCTGGGTTTGGTAGCATTATCTGCATTGTATTTCCACCAATGTGTGAACAATTATATGATTTTTTTAATGAGTTATACTGAACTCTGCTTTGAGATGCTGTTAGGGAAACTGTGGGAAAAGCAGCTAATAGTTCTCTCTCCACCTTCTGTCAAATGGGGCCATTTTCTATTCCCTTTTAATAGTTGAATGATTTATAATAAGCATATATTACTTTTTAAGTAAAAATAAGTCATAACATTGCCAAAAAATTTCTTAAAATGATATGTTCCCCTTTGAACATAGGTTTGTGTATTCTCTCATTTGTTTGAGAAAGGCCAATGACCTCAGATAATCCTTGAAGTTAACACTGATTTTCTGCTTAAAGACGGCTTTGTTTTGAATTGTCTGACGATGGGTAATCTAAATATTATTTATTTTATGTTTTTGGATATAAGTTTTAGGAAAATTAAAATACATGAAAAGTATGATTGAATATAGGAAGACAAGTTGTATAGTATTTATAGGAGAAAATTCCAGCAATAATCTCAATTGTTTGAGACTTCTCACTTCGTGATAAAAATTGCTCCTGTCATCACTGTCACTGATCCTATAGACAATAATTTTATTTTCATTTTTAGAGACAGGGTCTTGCTCTATTACCCAGGCTTGAGTGCAGTGGCATAAGCATAGCTCACTGCAACCTTGAACTCCTGGGCTCCAGCAATCCTCTTGCCTCAGCCTCTCAAGTAGCTAGAACTACATACACATACCACTATGCCTGGATAATTTTTTTTGTAGAGACAGAGTCTTGCTATGTTTTCAGGCTGGTCTTGAAATCCTGGGCTCAAGCAATCCTCTCACCTTAGCCTCCCAAATTGCTGGGATTACATGCATAAACCACAGTGCCCAGCCAGGGTCTTTAAATTAGGAGATTTATATTATTTCAAACAGCAAAAATACACTTGACTACAGACAAAACTGAATTTTAATTAAATCCAAAATGGATGATTGAAAATTTGTTTATTTTTTCTGTACACACACACATACATATCAACACAGGAGCATAATTTGTTAATCTTCCAATTGTGCTACTTTTTACAAAAATAGTACGAACCAAATGTTTAAGAGTGATTTATATTTTCAGTACTGATCTGTATGTTTTGTTCCATGAAAACTATGAAAAATTTTCCAGTTTCAAATCTCAAACTTTTCTGAGTACTTAGTATAGTGAAATTCTTCCACGGTCATGTTAAATGTTTGGGCAAAAGCAGAACATGCTTGAAGGGATCATGCTGTATAAATGTTCTTCTTTCTTTAGATGCTACAGTAAGCCTATCTCTGCTTCTCAGCTAGTTTTAGAAGTGGCATTCTTACCATCCTCAGAACAATACTCAGATAGGTAAGTGGAGGAAGATGCCTACAGCAAGCAAGAGTTTTAGCTGACCTTACAGAAGAAGAGTACTGCTGGTCTCCCATCCCTTCCCTGTTTGTCTAAGACGCTGAAATTAAAGGCTGATAGAGTGTGTTTCTTGTTGGATGCATGGTGAAGTTCATCATGTTTAGCCTACCTGCCACTGGGCAACCTAAAACCAGGTATCAGAAGAAAATAAATAATAATCCTGGCCGAGAAAAGTAAAGAGAGGGAACTAGTGAGAAAGTTGTGCACAGGTGTGCCTATGTACTTGTGCATGTGAATACCAGTGGGGTGTTCGTTGCAGACAAATGGCAGTTTAATTGGCACATGGCAGAAATTCCTACCGCATGAATTCTCTTTCAGTTTGCTATGGAAGACACAAAAACCCATGAGCCCACGTTACTGGAATGCAAATGCCCTGAGAGCCTGGCACGTAATAGCTGCTCAGCAGGGGGCAGTGTGACACAGTCATTAGGAGCTTGAAGGTGCTGCTCCCTCTGGGCCTCCTCTTCCTCATCTGTAACATGGGAGGATCAGTCTTTTCATACAGAGAGTCCTGTACCATTTAAATTAGATAATAGATTCCTAGCCTTGGGACAGAGTAAATATTTAACAAATAGTAACTTTTGTCATTTCTACTTTTTAAATTACCATTACAAAATATCTCCCTCCAAGTTAGAATGCTCATTCAAATTTCATAACTGTGTATCTTTGTCTGGGAGGTCAGGGAAGGCCTCCAACTCAAAATATCTAAAAACTAACTCATGGCCACCCTGACCTCCCTGCCTGGTGTTTGTTCAGAGATCCCTGTTTCAGAGAACAACATCCAGTTGTTTTATAAACGATTTGTCATCCTTAACACCTCCCTCTTCCCTACTCCTGCCCACCACGCTAATCTGAGTTCTTTTGATTTAATCACTTAACTCCCTCTTGGAACTCCCCATTTCTCCCCATTGCCCCATCACCTCCACAGTGTAAGCAGCCCATCTCTACCATTGAAGACTGCAGTGCAGTCCCAATTGGCCTGTTCCTCACATCCTCTCTTGCTCTCCTCCAATCTGTTTCCACATGGCAGAAAGACCACTCTTGCAGGAACACAAATCTGGCCCTGCTGCCTCTGCTTCAAGCCCTGCATCACTTTCCTGGATTCTTAAAATGAAGACCAACATACTCCCACGATCACTCCAGCTTCAGCTGGAGTCAAGCCCCCCCTCCTCCCCCTCCTTTCTTCTCTGGACTCCACTCACAGCAGATTTGTTTCAGTTCCTCAGAAGGGCATGGATTCCCCTGGTCACAGGACCTCAGTGCCAGCTGGGCTTCCATTCCCTGTCACACCCTTGAATCTGGCTAACCCTGTGTACCCCTCAGTTTTGTTGCTTCTTCAGAAAAACCTTTCTGAGTAGAACCATCTCCCTTTTCATATGTCCTCGCAATACTTGTACCTCTCTCTCTCTTTTCTTTTTCTTTTTCTTTTCCTTATTAAATTTTATTTTAAGTTGTGGGGTACATGTGAAGGGTGTGCAGGTTTGTTACATAAGTAAATGTGTGACACAGTGATTTGCTGCACCTATCAACACACCACCTAGTTATTAAGCCCAGCACGCGTGAGTGTACCTCTCTTTTAGGAGTGTTTATCACTGTTAATATGTGACATATATTTTGGTAGTTATTTGATTCATATATGTTTCCCCATCAAGGTATAAACTTCACAGGGCCAGAGGTGAGAGGTGGGGACAGAACTCATAGTTGTTCACCTTCGGATCCACATTTTCCGGTGTAATAATAGATGCTCAATGTGTGTGTGTGTGTGTGTGTGTGTGTTAAGGATAACAGCTCTCTTTTGTACCCCAGGACTCACCAAAGGTTTTCTTACTTTTTATTTGTTTTTGTTTTGTTTTTTTTTTGAGACGGGGTATCACTCTGTCACCCTGGCTGGAGTGCAGTGGTGTGATCTCAGCTCACTGTAACCTCTACCTCCCAGGCTCAAGCTATCCTTCCCCTCAACCTCCCTAGTAGCTGCGACTATAGGCGTGTGCCACCTCTCCTGGCTAATATATTTGTATTTTGGGGAGAGATGGGTTTTGCCATGTTGCCAAGTCTGGTCTCAAACTCCTGAGTTCCAGTGATCTGCCTGCCTTGGCCTCCCAAAGTGCTGGGATTATAGACATGAGCCATGGCACCTGGCCTTCATCAAAGGCTTTAATTCACTGACTCCCTCCATCTGTACTTTAGCTATATAAAACCCTGTGAAATCAAGGATTTCAATATGTATGTAATAACAATGTAAAGCCAAATGATAATTGGAAGAAACTATTCTCTGACTTTGCTTTGGGGTCCTTTCGTTCAGCAAAGGCCTTTAGCACATGCTCTGTAGGGCCCAACTTCTCTGTTTCAAACTGAGTTCAGACTCCATACCACCTAAAAATCATAGACCCCAGGAGTGGAAAATCAGAGGTAGGAAATAATTAGTGAGAGAAACTGTATTAGTCAACAGCTTTCTCTCTCTCTGTGTGTGACTAAAGTAGGAAACAGACCTGAGGCTTCCTTTAAACCAAGTATCAGGTGCTGAGTTCCAGCAAGGACCGGAAACCAGGTAGAAACCCCAAGTCAGAAAATAACTCAAAGAAGGCATTTATATACTTTCTGAGACAGTGGTATAGGGTTCACGAGAGAGGGAGAAAAGCTGATAATTTAGAGGGCTTTGATTCAAAGGGTTGCTTAAGAGTATTATGTAAGCGTCAACCCAGCTGCATAGGTGGCAGGCTGAAGGTCATTTCTGGAAAGTTTTACAAACTTTGGGAATGAATCCCTCGTGATACTGATAAGGAACAACACTCCCCAAAGTGAATGTGCAAAAAGATCACCTGGGATATTGCTAATATTCACTTTCCAATTTGGTGGGCCTGAGGTAAGTCTAGTGATTCTGTCATTCTAATAAGTTAACATGTGATGTCAGTGCTGCTGGTTTGAGTGGCAGGTATGTAGTACCCTTCTGCTCATCTTGGACACTTTTTTAAGTGACTCATCCAGGACAATGATTCCAGGGCTGATATAAACCATGGCCCAGGTCGGCAAGTTTGCTTTCATCCCTCCTAAGTGCTCTGCCACTGGGGACCCATGTCTGCTCCCATGTTCTGTAAATGCAAATCATTTTCAATTATCAGAAAAGCAAAGTGGGTCACCATCAGCCTGAAATATACTCAGGTTAGGTAAAGATCTCTTGATAGATTCTTGTGTCCAGGACTGTGGTTTACACCTATAATTGAGGCAGTGCTTAGCACCCTTTAATACCTACTGACAGGCTGAGGCAAAAGTGATAGAAAGAGATGGGGTGAGGATGGAAGCTGCATAGTAAAGTCAGGTACTCAGTATTAATACCTAATGAGTACTCTGTTATCCACGTGTGCTATTTCATTTAAGTGTCATAGCAGTTTAATGAGAAAGGAACTTTCCATTTTTACTCCCATTTTATAGTTATGGAAACCGAGGCCTGAAGAGATTAAGAAACCTGCTCTAAGTTGTGCTGCTGGCAGTTGAGGGAGCCCAGATTCTGATCCATAAAGACTCATTTGAAGTCTGTTGTTCTTACCTGGCCTCACATTAGAATTCCCTGAGGAGCTTTCAGAAAATACCAATTTCTGAACCCTCAAGAATTCCTATTTCATTGCTATTTTAAAAAACCAGTCCAATGAATTTAATGTATATCTGAGTTGAGTACAATTTTCTAGGCTCTAACTCTTAATTACCAGAATTTATACCCTCCAGAGACTAAGTTAGACAGACATTAAAACAAAGAAAAAAAATAGGAGTGCTTGGTGGGGTATTTTGTGGAGGCTGAATTTTAGAGCTACGCAGTGCATAGGACTAAGCCATTGCCCACTGATCACTAATCTTACAATAGCAGGACAATGTCCAGATTCTATTTGTTGGGATTCTATGTGATAATATCTATGTATACCATATGCCAGGTGACACGGTTCTAAACACTTTACATACACTGCATCCTATAATCTTTCAAAAATACACCAAAATAGATAGGTATCACTAACATTACCCGTTGTACCGATGAGAAGACTGAGATTCTGAGAGGTTAAATGCCTTGCCTTATTACAGGTGGTGCTAGGATTCAAACTCAAGTACTTTGGCTCTAGTCCATGGGATAAACAACTTTGCCCACTGTCTGTCACTTTATAGGCCACGCTTGTTTGTCACCAGCTCCGATGATATAGATCTTCACCACCATGTGTGAGGTGAGAACAAAAAAGGACTGAAAGAGATTAATGTTATTGAAAAATGCAGTCGATATTAGAATATCGACTCATTTGTAAATGTTTAGGAAGTCTCAGTGCGTAAATGTTTAGGAAACACTAATTTCCATTTAAAATCAGGAGCCAGTTTTTAGCTGGCAAAGCCATTCAGCAAATAAAAAGTTACTCTGGGCAGGAATGAGTCCCTTCATCGCTGATACATCAGATATTTCCTGAATACCTACATGGCAGGGATGTTGTTGCAGGGGGTTGGAGATGGAATGGGGTGGGTAGCCTGCACGCTGTCTGAGGTCTCCTTCAGGCATGAGTTGCTGTGATCCTGTGATCTGACTTAAGTCCTCCAACACTCAATCAGTAAGTGAGGGCTTGATCATTTACAGCTACACAGTGAGATGTTTCCAGGAATGATTTCCCTGTAGCATTTTAATAAGTACTCTATAAATAATAATTTATTGAAGTTGCCTACTATATAAGAAAAAGAATATATTAAAGAAGCCGAGCTAATTGAAGCTGGCAGTTAAGTTCCCTGAATCGAAACCAATCGGTTTATCTACATGACTCTAAAGATTTGGGATGAAAATTGCTCATTATAGTCTAACATCCTGATACCCAAAGATCCAGTTGTTTCACAATATATTGACATGGCCTTCCAGGAAACCTATGTGCGATATTGAGCTTAAAATGTTCCGATACAATTAAAAATAAATTGGATCAGAAAGAGCCTTTACTCTTCTTTAGCTGGGAGATGAAGGGATTTGAAAGATACTGAAAGCTGTGCGACCCCAGTCAGCAAGATTGCTGGTTCTAACTTGGATGACCACACAGCTTAAGTTGCCAGTGACTGTCCAGTTTATACCTTTGGTCCCAGGATAATGTTTAACAGAGCATCCATTCCTTCCCCAAGTATCTTGGTTTGAACAATCATTGCATAATCACTATGATCATCCTGGTTACCCCACAGTGAGAGAGATTGGAGAGGGCACAATCTAATGAGGTAAAAACAGGCCCTGAGGAAGACCCAGCTTCAGGTGGTAAGAGAGAATACAAACCAAGAGGCAGAATTGGGGTCCAAGGAGGAGTATTGTCTCACGATTCCTCAAACATCTTTTACTTTGTGTGACTCTATAATTTCATACCGTTTGTTCCTCCCTCAGCTCAACTTTTGCATGTATGTATGTGCATGTGAGAAATAAAAAACCCATGATCATTCTTTTTCTCTTTAATGTTTTTTTCTTCTGATTGCATTATTATAGGGTTGTTGAGGACAAAGACAGTAGAGTCAGACATGTGAGGTGCAGAAATCCTCTGAGGATTTTGCATTATCTGGCTTGACAGTTCAGAGACTGTCTTTGAACTGTCAAGCCAGGATAACAACTAACATTTTTGAGCCCTGAGTCAATCACAAGTATTATTTTTAATATTTATGTGAGCCCTATGGGGTACATATTACTATGATCCCCCTTTCACACTTGAATAAAATGACACTTGAAGAGATTAAGCAACTTGTCCAGGATTCCACATTGAGCAGATGACAGCATCAAGATTTGAAACGAGAAGCCTGACCGATGCTCCTTCTGGCCAGTATTCTTTTCTCAGCAGACCATTATGCACAGTTCATTGGTAAATATTTCCTGAGTTGAATGGGGGTAAGAGAAGTGATAGGAGATATCCCCTCTGTCATGCAGCCCAGTCTGTATGGATGGAATGTCACAAGTCCAGCCGGCACAGACATGAGGCAAAATATGGAAGTGGTCTCTGGAGAGGTGGGCCCACTCAAGGAAATAAAGACTTCTGAGAGAATGTGTTGGCAGGGGGTTGGGGTTGTGGAGTGGCTCTTAGGGGTTGGTTTTGTGGGATAGGAAAATGTTTACAATACAGAAATTGGAAGAGGACTATACCTAGCAGTAGGAATGGCCTGAAGAATGACTTTGGTCTGAGGAATAAATGGTGAGTCTAGGTTTTCACATAATCTATCTGGGCTGGACTGTTGTAAAGTTCAAATGCATGAATATGACTTATATGGACTTCTACCATGGCCTCTGCTCTCTTTTTCCCATCACACAATTCTGTCTCTTTTGCTCTACTCTTTAGCCACAGATTTTTATAGTACCTCTCTTCTTCCATGCTGTTTCAACTCAATGACACTTTATTAGTCCATTTTATGTTGCTATAAAGGAATACCCGAGCCTGGGTAATTTACTAAAAAAGAGATTTATTTGGCTCATGATTCTGCAGCTCTAGAAGAAGCATGGCACTAGAATCTGCTTCTGGTGAGGCTTTCAGGGAGTTTCCAATCATGGTGGAAGAGGAAGGGGAGTCAGCGTGTCACATGGTGAGAGAGAAGGGAAGAGAGGAGGAGGGGTGCCACACTCTTTTAAAAAGTCAAGAGCTCACTCATTACCTCAGAGGAGGGCACCAAGCCATTCATGAGGGATCCACCCACATTATCCAAACACCTCCCACTAGGCCCCACCTCCAACACTGGGGATTATATTTGAGCATGAGATTTGGAGGGGACAAATGTCTAAACTATATCAGATACCATTAATAATTTTCCTTCATACTCGATACCCTTTTCCTTGATGCTTTCTTCATCTGGTTCATTGTTGTTTTCCTTCTAATTTGCTTCTCCCAGAAAGCCTACTTTGCTATTCTTGGCCAGGTGATCTCTACCATACAGTTCAATAGCACCCTAGTATGTATTCACTGCTGTGCACAGTGCTTGGCACAGTGTAGGAACTCAGTTAAACAAAATAAGGCCAGGCACAGTGGTTCACACCTGTAATTCCAGCACTTTGGGAGGCAGAGGCGGGTGGATCACTTGAGGCCAGGAGTTCAAGACCAGCCTGGCCAACTTGGTGAAACTCTGTCTCTACTAAAAATATAAGAATTAGCTGGCCATTGTGGTGCATGCCTGTAATCCCAGCTACTCAGGTGGCTGAGGAATGGGAATGACTTGAACCCTAGAGGCAGAGGTTGCAGTAAGCTGAGATTGCACCACTGCATCCAGCCTGGGTGACAGCATGAGACTCTGTCTCAAAAAAATAAAAATAAAACCAACTGAAAAGAGCTGGATAGATTAGATAGAAGAAGCTTTGAAGCAGAGGTCAAGTTCAAAGACTGTTTCTACAGTGGTCCTGGTAAGAACCAGGGTGTGTCTGTAAACATAGCATGAGGGATATGAGGAAGAAAGATTGCTGAGAGATAATTCTGGCATGTGGACTGGAATTTCAGACACCAAAAAGAAGGGAGGGCCTTGGATTCCACATAATCTAAGAAATACCCTCTCTGTACTCCTCAAACATATTTTGCAAGTATTTAGCCGTTTTTTCATAAGGGATTGTTTCTAGTAATTGGAAAATCTAATGAGGAATTGCTTCCAGTTATTCAGCAAGTCATTTGCCCATCAAATGAACACATGCAATGTACTGTGTACTGTTGACAGTACAGCACAAGGATCCAGGAATGACTAAGGCTCCTCCCCTACGGTAGAAAATCCCAGAGACCAGTAGAGGAGACAAGTTCTTGAAACAAATGACATAAACTATTGTGTTAAGTAGTGAATCTCCTCTTTTCCTCAGGCCCACTTTGGCCTCTGACAGCACAGGGTTGATGAGTCAGTCTCTTTTCATGTGAAAACATCTATCTGGTCCCCCCAAATACTCCTCTAAATATTCTTCTGATATGAGGTAATTATTTCATATTTGCTGCATTTGTTGTGAAGACTGATAATCTCATGAAGATCTATTAAATGTCAACTTGTTCCTTTCTGATCTACTTAACTAGTTGATGTCATCTTTAGATGTATGTATTGTAGTAATAGTTACGGAAGAATTTGTAATAAACAGATGCAATGAGAAATTCAGTAAAAACATAGAGAATCATTTATGTTTCTCAATTATAAGTTAAAAGGCAAAGTCTTGGTAACTGAATTTTCTTCCATTTGGGGAAAGTGTGACGTAATAATCCTTCATTTTTAAGAAATAAAGAGAAATGGGTGGTTTGTTCAGTTCTTGATATAAAGAAGTGAACTTTAAAGCAACATTTTATTAGAACCATAAGTTTTGTTTGAAAAAATTTAAAATCCAGAGTTTATTTTCCTTTGGAGTTGCTGCAAAGAGTCAACAGGAATCGAGATAATTTTTTTCCTTGTATTTGTGCTCACTTATTAAACACATGTGTGAGCTAGATTCCTTGCATAGGTGCAAAAGGGTTTGGAAGAGGGGGGAAGGTGCAATTTAGTTCATTGACCTGTTTCCCTGCCCTCAGGACTCTTTCAAACAGCTGTGAGAAAGAGGAAGAGGGGAAAGGAGTAATTTTGCACTTGTATCCAGATGTTCATTTCAAACACATCCTGAACAACTTTTGCATGGTTTATTACATTTTTTGAAACCATTTTTCACAAGCCTGTTTTCTCAGCTGGGAAACTTCTGGTGTAGAATTTTCAAAAAAATATTGCATTTGGCATTATAAGAAAAAAAGAGCTTTTTAGACATTCAAAGAACAATCTGCTGGCCTTGGTCTGCAGAAGCAGGACTTCAGGAATGTAGGCATTTTATACCACCCAAAATATAGGTGGATGAAAGATCTATTCTTAACATTTGCTTTACATGGAAACTTGAGAGATCCTTTAGCTTGATGATTTCAATGCTCTGCTATCTTAGGTTGGCCTGAAATATCAGAGAAAAGAAACCTAGCTGGGGACAAACAGGACCAGTGGAAGAATCCATCTGAACCCAAACCAAACCAGAAGTTTCCACATGGCACTTCAAACACAGTAGTTCAGGTTTGCAGAATTCTGTACTATTCTAGTCCCACCCGTCTTCTGAGGTAAAGTGGGAAAGAGTGGAAGAAAAACAGTTACGAATGCTAATTAATTTCTTAGAAGCCTATAGGATGCCCTTCCCATGGTTGGTCCCATCCATTCCCCTTAAGATCCAGGACCTGACAACAGAGGAATTGAGGGTCAGAACAGCCCCTAGTCCCACCGCAGAGTGGACTTGGTCTCCTGGCCAATTGCAGGCAATGAAACTCTTCCTTCTTCATGCTTTCTACATGTGGAATCAAACCTAGAAATACCCTTAGGAAGGAGTGGATGACCCAGAAAGATGAGTCCAAATGGAAAGACTAAGATCTGCTCTTAAAGAAAGGAAATCAAGCTGCAGAGGTAAAGGAAATCAGAAGAAATGATAAAGCAAAGCATTAATGTGGAAGAAATAGAAAAATCAAGGGTTTTCAAACCAAGTCTTGGATAAGTTTCTTAACCTTCCTGGTGTAACAGTTTGTCCACTTTTAGAATTGAGCACGCACCTACGTCTTTATATCAGAGGGTGTCGAAATGAGAATGGAGTGGTGTGATGTATGAATATACCATAACATGCCATAGAGGTCCTCAATATTGTTTGGTTCTTCACACCTATTCCCCAACTTAGAGAGGTAGCACAATAATGCTAGACATCCATATTTCTGTAAATATTTCTGTTGAAGTTCTGTGTGTGTCTCTGAGATATTAAAGATATTATCCAGTAGGCAGTTGGTTATACTAATGGTGCAGTCAGGAGAGAATCTTATCTGAGGATAGAGATCCAATAGACATAAGCACAGGGGTGATGACCACACACATGAGCATCTATGAGGGCACCCAAGAGACTAAAGGGACTGAGAGATAACAAGGACATAAAACAGAGTCCCCAGGACACCAGCCTTGGAGGGACAATCCACATAAGAGAACCCTGCAAAGACAATGGAAAAGAACATTGAACAAAAACAATTAAAGTAGAAATTAATAAGAACAAGGCCAAGAATGCCTCTAAAAGAAATGAGAGGGAGGATTTTCTAAATTTTAAAATAAATATAACCCAAAATGTAAAATACTGTGGGAAACAATAACAGTTGTCCAAGACTACATATTGCACTATGAAATACTGGGAAGTGAAAAAAGAAGTAGAAAAATAAATAAATAAAATGTGCTAAGTTTCTCAACTAAAATAGGACTGAGTCAAAAGCTATTGTTTCTTTTTGACCTTGATAATTAGAGAAATATTGGATCAAGTATGTTATTTTGTAAAATTTAGTAGAAATAAAAAACAGGATGATTCCTCCCAAATTACTGCAGGAGATTAAAGAAATCAAAGCAGAGTTCATCTAGCTAAAGACAGGAAATAGGGGAAATGGTAGGAAAGCATAAAATCCAGAAAACATAAAATAAGATCACAGAAGGAAGTGCAAATGTGTCTCTTATGACATTAAATGTAAATTATAATGCCACCCTTTAATATTTAGGAACCATCAGTTCAGGTTAAAAACAAAGATGCACCTCTTCAAAGAAACAATTTTTAAAAAGTGTCTCAGAAAGTTTAAACATAATATATCTGGAAAATATGCATCAGGGAAATGTAAATAAGAACAACAGATGTGTCAGTGTTAATATCACATAGAGTAGAATCCTGGGTTGAAAAAAAAGGATACAAAACAGTACAAGAGTTCATTTATTGTAGTTATATATTCTATTATGGATAAATAACTATGATATAGTTTGCTATTTTT
This sequence comes from Hylobates moloch, assembly GCF_009828535.3. Taxonomy (NCBI): domain Eukaryota; kingdom Metazoa; phylum Chordata; class Mammalia; order Primates; family Hylobatidae; genus Hylobates; species Hylobates moloch. The sequence continues at coordinate 20,848,207 of NW_026652296.1, read as the reverse complement.
AATAACAGATAATTAAATAGATATATAAATTAATCTTTTGGAAATTCAAAGGAAAATGTTTGGGATATGTATATACATATGACTCTCAAGTACATATTAAATAGACAAAAATAAATAATAATAGATGAAGTTTTGTTAAGATGATAAGAATATACCAAACATGTATTATACCTAGAAAATGAATACTCACCTGGCCAGCTATGTTTCAGATTCTTTTTTTCCTCTGTGAATTGCAGGGAACTCTTCCCAGGAACAACCTCATTTGCTGGGAGATGTGGTTTCCATAGGATGCGAAACTATTTCACTAACCTGTTCTGCCATATGGTCACACTTATCTGGTGACATTCTGGACTCAGCACAATAGATGTGCCCTCACATGCAAGTATACAGCCTTTTCTAGAAAAATTCTAAATTCATTTTCTAGGAATAAGGTCAAGTTCTTGAGAGACTCATGAATTTTCTAGGTTCTCATTTTACAAGTCAACTCTTGGAAATATTAGTTTAATCTACTTTACTGAAAACTCTAGGAAAACTGCTCTTCAATTCTCTTTTCTAGTGAACAGCATTCCAGTACCTAATCCTTACAGACTTTCAGAGGAACTCCCTCACATCACCCTCAGTAGAAGTAACATGAGAAAGCACACAGTCATCTCTTGCATCCATGTCCTATCAGTGCCTTTGCATTGCTGACAAGTGACGGGTGGGCTCTGACATCAGGAGTTGCAAATGGCTGATGATTCAGATGATCGTTTGGTAAGTAAATCTGGGTAAACCCTCAAAATGCACTGTTTATTTTTTCTCCTGACCACAATAATCTGAAAATACCCTCGGATTGTAAGAATCATTATAAACAGCCTTTCTCTGGCTCACTATGCACATACCAGAATTGGGATAACTCTACTGAAAACTTGCCTACCCTGATAGGAATGGAGTATTTCTGACAAGCTTACACATGTTGACCTCTTTCTAGCATCACCTTCATTGCTATCATGTCTACTATAATTATTGGCAACCATGCGGAATATTTTGCATATATTATATAACTTAATCTCTCAATAACATTCAAGGCAGATACTATGAAAATTTCCACTTCACTGATGAATAAACTGCCCACAGTCACGGAGTAAGTACACAGTATAGTCCTTATTTTAAAAACTTTTCATCACAGAAAACATCTTTTCCTCCTTTCTCCAGTGACCCTCTGTGTGAACTCCTACTCAATTTCTAGCTATGTGGGTTCCCTGGTCATTTCAGGGATGTTTCCTTCTGAAATAGCTTCCGGGTTTATAGGTTCTCCTTATCTCTATTCTTCAATGTCTTCAAGTGGTTATATAACTAATGAGGGAACTCACCCCAAATGCCCTTGTCACATGCTATTGGAAAACATACTTAAAGCAGGGATGTCCAGTGTTGTCCTTGATTACAGAGATTCATGGGAATTTGTTTCACAAGAAATTGTGTTCTTACAGTATATTGTTAAAAGCTCCCAGGGCCAGGAGTGGCAAAAATGCCATTTAAATGACTCACCACGCTTGTTTGATTCAAAATGGCTACCCCTTTATCCAGAAAATCACTTTTCTTGGATCAAACATCATTCTTCAGCTCCCTTTCATTCTTTCATTTATTCAGTCATTTATTTCTAACATACTTATTGTGTGTATTCTATGAGTCAGGACCTCTTCTGGGTGTTGGGTGAACACCACTACATTATACTAATTAGTGTCTACACTAATAAAGTAGACATCACTGAAGACCTCAGTGAATTTGGTATTTAGTAAGGAACAAACAGACAAGTTTAAATCTGAAACAGAATAAGAAAGTTGCTCTAACAGGGCTATGGGCCAGATAGGGGAGAGAATCATCAGATAGGTTGGAAACCCACCCATGAGGCTCCTTGGCTCACGTCCTGCCTGCCTGGCTGACCCTCCAGGCATTCCCGGACATGTCTGAATATTCAGGATGTACACATTTTGGGCTCCCATTCTAGGACCCTGTTGGACTTGGAACATTGCCAATCTCCTCTTGGTTGGCACTGTGGTCTAAAAGAGGGTAGAAAAAGAGTAAGTTCTACATGTGGCAGCATAGAGGTTTCATCCTCATCCCCTTTCCCTGCTTCCTGGACACAGTGATTACTTATTTACCCCTTATCTTTTGGAGTTGGGATCAATGCTAAGCTAGAATTAGAGAAGAGTATCATTGGAAAAAAACACAGGAAAAAAGAAGGCTGCAACCCTGTTAGAATAAAATACAGGGAAAGTATAGTCTAGGAAGAGGCGAATGTTGGTTGGTAAACGATTTATTAGTCTGTTGAGATATGTCAGCATGAGATTAGTGAAGAAAGTGCATTTTCCTTCACCACCTCCTCTTAAATATTGGACCAGGGTGACTTCAACCTTCTAATTGCCTTACCTGGCCTCTAGTCTTCCTGATGCAAGAGTCCTTAGAATGGAAAATGGTGATAACAATAGCTATTTTTTTAATTTTATGCTTTATTAAGCACTTATTATGCTCCAGACTGTACTAAGCATTTTGCCTGTGTTATTTCATTATATCCTCAAAATAACACTGTGGAGAAGGTACCATTAGCATCCCCATTTTATAGGGCAATGGAGACATAGAAAAGAAAAGCAACTTGCCCAAGGCCCAATGTGAGTAAAAGGTGAAATGAGAATTTTATCCCAGGCACTTGGAATCTAGAGCTCCACACTCTACTGAATGAACGTATTCTGTATTCTTGATTATCTCATTTTATTTTTAAATTTCTGGTAACAAACTATACTATAGTTTTATGCTCCTGTAAGGTATCAACTAAAGTGTTAAATAGAAGCAAGATATCAAGATTGAGGCCTTCCATCATAAGACATTATTGAAGGTGCATCTTCAAAAGTTTTTGCTTTGGGGAAAACTTTAGTAATTACAGTACAAGACAAATAATTTAAAACCCCAAAAGCTGTGGCTATATAAATGTTGAGCTTTATTTCTTGTATTTAGGATGGAGCTTCATTCCAGTGTGAGAATTTATGCCTTGGTGCGCTGACCACTCCATAAATCTAAATAAAGCCTCACAATGTTCCATGTACTATGACAGGTGGGGGATGCAGAGGATAGTGAGTAGGAGCATAAAATCTGGAGCAGAAATGGCTGCATCTGAATCCTGGTACTACTACTGGGTAAGATTGGGAAACACACTTAAATGTTCCTTGATGTCAAATGGAGGTAGTGATGGCACTTGTAGGGTTGTAGAGAAGGAGAATTAAGAACAAGGTTATCTTCCACAATTATTAGACATAGTTTAATTACCAGGACATAGTGCCTGCTATTAAACAGGACATGAATGTGAACAGGTGGATACCCAGATATAGGTGTGAAAAGAGAACAGGGCTTTGACACAGCCAGTGGCCAGATTTAACGAAAGGTGTCAGAGACAGTGGGGTGTAAAGCTGAATCCTCAAAGATCCACAGGTGTGTCCCTGATTGGCAAGGCAAAGGGAAGCATTGCTGGTGAAGGGAACAGCCATGAAAATGGAAATGGCAAGAGTGAGGCCAAGCAGTCAGTCTTAGAGAACTGCAAATTAAGGACTATGCCTGGATTTAGGATCCTAATGGGGTGTATTGTTAGAGTTTGAGTCTAGACAGAAAGGAAAGCCTTTAGATCTCATTAAGGAGTTCAGACTTTATGCTATGGGCGATAGGAATCCATGGAAAATCCTTGTTTCATTTGTTTCTGTTGTTTGTTCACTTCTTCTTCTTCTTCTTCGTCTTCTTCTTTTTTTTTTTTTTTGGACAGAATCTCATTCCTTTGCCCAGGCTGGAGTTCAGTGGTACTATTTTGGCTCAGTGCAACCTCTGCCTCCCAGGTTCAAGTGATTCTCCTGCCTCAGCCTCCTGAGTAGCTAAGAATACAGGTGCATGCCACGACGCCTGGCTAATTTTTGTATTTGCAGTAGAGATGGGGTTTCACCATGTTGGCCAGGCTGATCTCAAACTTCTGACCTCAAGCGATCCAACTGCCTCATCCTCCCAAAGTGCTGGCATTACAGGTGTCAGTCACCATGCCAGGGCTCACTTCATTGTTTTGTAACTTTCATTTTATTAAATCAAAAAGAGCTTTTGAAAATTTCCTTCCAGGTAGTGAAATATTGTGTAAACATTAACTTATGGACAAATTGCAAATCATATTTTAAAATTACCTAAAATCCCACAACCCAGAGGAAACACGCACTGACATTTTGCTGAACATCTGTCTTAGAGCACACATATATGATTTTAGTGAACTGATTAATAATATTTTAAAAAATGCTTGTTAATCAATAATATCCTATGGAAACCTTTCCATATCAATAAATAAAGGCCTATATTAGCATTTTAATGACTGTAGAGTTCTCTCTTTTATGGAGGTAAAGCAGTTTATTTACCTGATCTTTATTGATTTGAAAAAAAAAGTTTAATCTAATTTCTGAGCAGTAAGCAGTGCTTCAATAAACAACTGAGAACACAATGCAATAAAACCATAAAATAATGGATGGAATAGATAACATAGCAAATAGTTTGTTGAAAATTAAAAAAACAAACAAACAAAACTCACTTCTTTAACCTATTGTTGAATGAGAAGAGAAAAGAACATGGCCAGTACCTTAGCAGAGGTTTATTTATTCAAGAATTCAGTACCTCATCTCTTATTTATTGAGCATCAAAGATGTGCCTGACCCTGTTCTGATAATGGGGTGCAATGGTAAACAAGTCAGAGAAGATACGTTTCTTACAGCTTACATTTTAGCACAGGGGGCAGATGATAAAGTAATAAAGACACAAGAACATATTAGGTAGCCATGGGCACTGTGGAGAGAATTAACACAGGGTAGTACAACAGACTAGAGGATCACATTTGTTGGGTCACCTGAAAAGACTTCTCTTAGGAACTGCTATTAAGGCTGAGAAATGAATGACCAAAGAATCCAGGCAGGTGAAGATCAGGAAAAAGTGAATTCACGGAAGAAGCAGCAGCTACTGCCCAAAGTGAAGGATGTACTTAGCAGGTTCAAGAAAGAGAAAAACAGGGGGCCACTAGTGTAGCTTGCAAATACTCACCAACAGGAAAGGTGACATGAGGCACAGGGAAGGTCAGGGAGCATCCTGTGGGCCAGCCAGGTGTTCAGATGTTTCTCTTACTTACAATGGGAGGCCACTAGAGAGTTTTCACCAGGCCAGCAACTTTATCTAAGATTTTAAAAGATCAATTCAGCCTCCAGAAACCACAAATTCCTCAAGGGTAAGTTGCTGTTTTGTTTAGCTCTGTGTTCATAAGACCCAGAAAAGTACCTGACACATAGTAGATATTACTTCAGTGTTAAAAAGAATGAGCAGCCATTAGGTAGGGAGTCCAACACAGAGGAAATGAAAGTGGAAGCAGGGATTCATTCATTGATCCAACAATAATTATGAAACATTTAAAGGCATCGTAGTAAGTATTGTGGGTCAATGATAAATGAAACTTAGTCCTTGTCCTCAGAGAGCTTATATTCTAGTTGGTGAAAAAGACCTGAACTGAATACATGGGTGATTATTTATTTCTATTGTAAATGAGAACAATATTTCTTTCCAAGAAAGGGCATGTCTTATTTTGATACTCCAGATTATTATCTATTTTCTTTAATTTAATTTAATTTAATTATTTTTTGAGACAGAGCCTCTCACTCTGTTGCCCAGGCTGCAGTGCAGTGGTGCGCTCTTGTCTCACTGCAACCTCCACCTCCTGGGTTCAAGTGATTCTCCCGCCTCAGCCTCCTGAGTAACTGGGATTACAGGTGCTTGCCACCATGCCCATCTAATGTTTTATATTTTTAGTGGAGATGGGGTTTCACCATGTTGGCCAGGCTGGTCTCAAATTCCTGACCTCAAGTGACCCACCAGCCTCGGCTTCCCAAAGTGCTGGGATTACAGGCATAAGCCACCACGCTCAGCCTATTTGCTATTAGATTGAAGACAGGCCACAGCTGGCAGCCTCTGTTTAGCTTTTCAAGGAGAAAATCAGGTCTTTCACTGACCAGAAAGTCTAGAAGGAAAGGAATATTTAGGAGAAAGATTATCAGCCAAGATGGGGATATGATGGCTTCTTGGCACCTTTGGCCCCATGGGTGCAGATGAGCAGTGGAAGCTGGACCTCGCAGTGTGGAGCTCAGGCAAGAGAGCTGGAGATGGGAACGTAGCCATGTGGGGGCCAAATATAGACAAAGGAAAATGCAGTGGTGTAAAGTAATTTTCATTATTTTCCTTCTATGGCCTAGATAGATTAATTGCTCCTTCAGCAGTTCCTACAGAGACCTACAATAGCATTTAAAGGGCAGGTTCTCTGGACTTGGGCTGCAAGGGAGAGCACCAGAGCACTGCCACTTACAATAGAGTATTTATGAGCAAGTTGCCCAGCCCCTTGGGGTTTTGTCTCCTCATCAGCAGAATGTGAATAACAATAGCACCTACTCTATGCAATTGATTACATGCTCCAATATATTTACAGCTCTGAGTAATATTGAAGCCTTAATAAATATCTAATATCTTTATTACATTCAGTTGTAATTATTTTATTATAAGGCTGTAATGGCCTACTCTAGACCATTATACATTGTGATCACTTATGTATTATCGATGGCAATCATAGTATTTTGTAAAAAGTCTATTTGATAAATATTCTTTGAATTAATGTTTTTAAAACACCTTTTTTTGAGATGTGATTGCACATACAAAGAGCTGTGCATATTTAATGTATGCTACTTGATGAGTCTGGACATAAGCATACATTCCTGAAACCATTACCGCAACGTATGCCATGAACATATCCATCACCTGCAAAAGTTTCTTCCTGGAGTCCCAGCTTATCTAAAGTATAGGGAAGCCAGGGAACCCCTTAATAACTGAGAATATCATGTACAAGAAAGGGCATAAAAATATGGGTGGTATGCACTCCTATCATTAAAGTCAGGATCCAATATATCCTTTTAAAAGGAGAGTTCAGGTCAAGTTTTGGCTGAGTCAAGTATCATCTGTGGATTCAGGGCTGGGTGAATTTCCAATGCCAAGTGTTTAGAAGTGAAGCTTCTGCACCATCTGTATCACAGTCCCATGGGTCAGATGATGCTTTCTGGAGTTCAGAATCCTCAGTTTCACCTCTGATTTACTGATTCACAACTTATTGATAGGGGGTGAGGAAGAGAACAGCCTGCCTAGAACTACCTTAACAGTGGCTCCCTGTATGTGCCATAAAATTCTAAAAATGGAGGAAATCAAAGAGAAAAAAAAAGCATATTTGAATACTTGCTGATGGAAATTATTTCTGGAGGTCACGACATAGGCTGGGACTGTGAGATCCTGGAATCGGTGTTTGTCTTCGTGTAGCAGTGTTTCTTTTTTGAGAGGACATGGGAAGTAGGAAGCAGACAATGTCTCTTGGTGGCAGTCCGAGTTGGCAGGGAGCCCCTTCTTCTGGGCAAAATTTCTTTGGGGCCTACAGAGCCCTCTTTCAGTCTTGAGCAACTCACCCGTGAGATGGGTCCTGTCCGCTATCCCGGGAGAGACAGCCTGTGATTGTTGTTGGTCTGTGCCAGTTGCAGGGGGTATAATTTAGTTGGATTTCAAAAGAAGAATTTCTTTTTTCTTTTCTATTTTCTTTTCTGTCTTTCTCTCATATCCTAACTGAGTTTCTGCCAAGGCAAACTGGTACAAACCGGCGCCATCAGGAAAGCACGAGATGGAGCCCAGTTCTCTTGAACACTTCATACCCAAGTGTATTCTCGCTCTAAATCTGTATCCAACACTTAGTCAAGCTTGGATTCCTATAAAAGCCTTGTAAAAAGGAAGTATGGATCAAAGACACCTTCAACATGTGTCATGTTGTGTTCAAAACCTGCGTGGGAGAAGCAAGTCGTAAGCACTGGCTTCTGGTCAGCACTTCCCCTGAGTCTCCCCATGCAGGGCCCTGCTGGGGGCCTTCCACCAAGACATGTCCTCTGAGGGCCTCTGCCACCATCTCAGCCTTATGTTTCCCTGGGAAAAAGGGCAGGAGCGGCCCCAGCAGAGGCCCTTTTCCCTGGCAGCACTCTGTGTCAGCAAAGCGTCTCCAGCAAGTATTTCCGTGGGAAGGTCTTCCATCTGGAGCTTGGCAGACAGGGGAAGTTTCCTTTGAGGTTCTGCCACCCTCTCCCTTCAGCTCTGCATAAGGTGCAGCCCGGAGAGGCCCAGGCTGATTTTAGGAATGGTGCAAGTGTGTTTCATGGAGTCAGAACTGCTCTCCCTCTTTTCCTCAGTAAGTGGAAAGGGCGCTGAGAAGAAGAATGTTGTTTGTTCTGCCACTACCTCCCATCTCAGCGTGCAACAGGTCACAAGATGTGACAAGTTCATGTGCTAATTCCTTCCTTTTCAGTTAATAGAATAACACAGATGGGAACACTTAGCCTGGGATCGGACACAAATTGGAGCAGCCGTGGAAGGAAGATAGAGGTAGCCTGGCTCATTCTCAGCACTTCATTAAACAGAAATGACTTCTAGCAGCGTTGTTACCCTCAGCTGGGTAACCCTGAGAAGCTACTCCGACAGGAAGGTATAGGCCTCTGGCATAGGCCCTAGCCTCAGTCCACTCATCCCACAAAATGCTCACAACATATTAAAAAAATAATAACACCAGACAGCAATTTCACTGCTTCCCAGAGTCTCTGAGCAGCAACGCCCTGACAGTAGCTCTAAACCTACTCCATGGCTTGTCTGCAAGATGATAAACAGAATACTAAGGAGAATAGGGGAGAGGAGTGTTGAGACAGAAATTGTAGAGCCATGAACAGACACCACGGGGACTCCCGTCATCCACCTTGGCCACTGTGCATCTTGAATGTTCAGGTATGGAGCTGGTTTCAAATGTTTTACCCCTTACCAGATTATGATCTAGCTTTTCTCAAAGGTGACAGCAAACCTTTGGTGATCAAATGGCTTTGGAATCAAAGAGACATCTTTAAATCCCAGGCTGCTATTATGATGAGCTATGAGTGAGTACATTATCCAGCTCTTCCTACGACTCTAGTTTCTTACCTGTAAAAGAAATTAGGATAATACTTTCCTCCTATTTAGTTGTTGAGGATCAAATAAAAGGTCTAGAGCAGTGACTGAGACCAAAAAATAGTAGCTACAATGTATTGATGTGTATAATATGTGCCAGGCATTGCACCTAACACTTTATAGACATATTCCTAATTTAACTTTGCTAAAGTGCTCTGAGGCAATGCTATTATAACCTCCCCCTCCATGTTACAAATGAGGAAAGAGTGCAGTGACAAGCTCCCACAACTTGCAAGTTGCGGGGGAAGGGTCTTGATTTGAAGGCAGGTCTATCTATCTGTGACTTTAGAGCCTGAGTTCATAAACACATAGTAGGTGCTCAGTAAATGGTATCTGTTATCCTTTTCAAAATTATCACCACTACATTACCCAAACCATGAGAGACCTCCATGCCTTGCTAGGCAGTTTGTGTATCAGCATTGTAGCATTGGCTATAAGAAGATGGTAGCAAAATAGGAGATGATAGACAACAATTCCTAATTTGGAAATTGTTTTGGAAATTTAAAAAGAGGATGACAGATGCATCTCAGAATTTACACGAGGTTAGGTCCAAAAAGTATCTTTGTGAATATGTGTAAATTAATGTTTGCTTTGAACCCCTTCCTCTTTTTCATGAAAACAGGATAACAGCCTCTCCTCCCTCTTGAGAACTTAGCCTTTTTCTATTCCATGTGGTTTTGATGAGAATAAGTCACATTTTTCCCTTGGCACCAGGTTACAAGTGTGGGCCACCTGTCATGAACCTTGTCTATAGAGATCAGTACATAACCTGAGCCTATGACCCAAAATGGCCAATTGAGATCATTCAAGAAGATATCATATGTTGATAATAGAAGAGTTCATTCAGTCAACTCTGTCTCCTGTCACTGTAAGTCTGAAATAACATAAGATGAGCTTTTGGTAGCCACTTCTGCTTCTCTCTTTGCAAATAAATGGAGGTATTTTGCAGTAGGAAGGAATTCAACAAATATAAGGAAAGCCAAGAAATGCAGAGAGAAGTAGAGGAGGAAGAAGAGGAGGAGGAAGAGGAGGAAAAAGAAGGGAAAAGAGAAAGAAGGAAAAAGAAAAAAGGGAGAGTGAGGGTAAGGAAGCCATTATTTTCTATCTTAGGATCGCATTGTGTTTAAGATCAGTTCTATTTCTAGATTTCCATGTTGTGTTTTCATACTTTTACAGAAAAACTACTAGTTTGCGTAGGATACGTTGGATTTGTAAGCAAAGAACTAATAAGGAGCTTGGTAAGAGGAGTTTTAATAGCCTCGGTATGACCAAAATTTTGGGTTATCTTAGACTTTCTCAGTCCCCATTCCCAGAACATTTGTCTCTATCTTTACCAGGGACATCTAGTAGCACATCCCAATAATGTTTTAATTGGCTCTTTATTTCAGTTGCATGGTGTGATGGAAGGAGAATGGTCTTTGAAAGCAGACAGACATAATTTCAAATACCAGCTTTTCCAGAATGTAACTCTATGGCTCTTGGACAAATTATTTAAGTTATCTGAGTCTCCATTTATCATCTCTAAATTGGATGTGGGTACTTGGGTGTGAGAACAGGTAGCTGGGCAAATCAAATGACTTAGGGTTAAAAAAGAGTCCCTGGCATGGTGCCTAGCTCCTAAAGTGTACTCTGAAAAATGTGTGTTGTATTCTATCCAGCTCAACTCCACTCTTTCCATATGAAGATTACATAGTAATTGAGAATAGGTATGTTAAATCTTTTTGTGATCCTTAGGACCTTTCTGTAATACAGAATAATGATGTTGCTCTGTATAGCATATGGCCATGCCATGTAAAATGTTGACAAACTCAGCCTCAACTTTTAGAATAAGTTGCACAAATTAACAAAATATGTGAAGTCTCGAATTTGTTTGCTAAAGGAACAATTATATTTCATACATAATTAACACTTCACTACTGTCTTGTAGTAGTAACAGCTTCTAGTAACTCACAGCTCTCACTGTCCCTATTCCTGGGGTGAGGGAGGTGATGATATCATATATTTTCTGATCTCAGGATACATCTAGCCGTGAGGATACCAGGGCAGGTCCCAAGGTGCTTTACTGGTAACAGCTCCTCCTTAGCCCTGCTAGCTTTCTTTAAAAAGGGAATCAGTATGTTACTTTTCTGGATTTTTAGGGAATCTTATAGTTGAAGTAGTTTTGTGCCATTTTTACTTTCATATCCTCTATAGCAGTCTCTCTCAGTCTCTTTCTGTCTCTGCCTCTCTCTCTCTCTCTTCCCCCACCCCCCCATGCCCCGGTTCTAGACAATGGGAACAAGATTGAATAAGATACAATCTCCTACCCCAAAGAGCCAGTAGTCCCTTTGATGACACAGACTGAGAGCAGTTTATGATCCCTACTTCTTCAGCTTGCAGCCAAGGAGGTGGAGCCGAGACCCATGGCTGAGTGCAAGACTGGCTCCTCAGCCCTGGAGAGGTGACATTAAAGGGTGTCTTTGCCTCACATGGTGCCCAGATGCCTCCCTTTGTACCCCATAAGCTGGTTAAGAAAGAACTATCTTTCTATAAAAGTAGAGAGACTTAATGCCTGGCAGACCCTGAATGTAAATTTCAAACGATGTGATTTAAGTAAAACTTATTTAAAGTGAAAGTTGTGGTCACACTGAAGACACATCCCATCTTTGTTTTTTGCCTTATACAAGTTTATGTGGAATTCCTTTCTTTCCCATTCTTTATGCCCATTGGGTATAGGTATCCTCTTGGCTGACTCAGAACATTTATGGAGAAAATCAGAAACAGGGCTTCATCTCTTCTCCTAAAAATAGTTTCTCTTTTTCAAATAAACCTGCTGGTAAAGTGTTTACAGGTATAATATTTCACACAAGGAGGAAAGGATCATATTAACTGCAAGAAAGAGGGATCTGGCACCTAATTCAAGAAACATCCTTCATACTTCTTGGGATTGGGAATACAAAATCCATGAGCCTAGAAAAGGGAGGGATTGAGTAGAACACAGGAATCTAAGGAAAATTACAGCAAGAAAGGGCTTGGATCAACCCTTATCTGAGTCCCAGTATTTTGAGGAGTGTGTTTATCCATGACTTGCCATTTTGAATCCAAAGGTAGTTTTGTGGTTTTTCCTTTTTCTGCACCTAGGGAAATAAATTGATGTTCATTTAGCATATACTATGTTTTGAAAGAAAGGAAAAAGAGAGAGAGAATATTAATTGGTGCAGCACCTCATGTAAGTTTCTACAGCTCAAATTTCCTTGGCAAATTTATTGTGGAGGTTCCATCTATGTAAAGGAATTTTCCTTACTAAGCATTTCCCAGATCTTTTTCAGTCTCTGTTTTCTTAATTTCCTAATTTTAAAAATTGTCCACCAGGGACCAGGACTGAGAGGACAAAATCAACAGAGTGAGGCCATGTGGGATTTGGTTGCCAAGACTCAAGAGGGTCTTGCTCTTGTTGGAGCCTCAAGTTCAACAACGGTCTTGGTAACAAAACATAAACAGTTCCCTTGACACTCATTGGAAAGGGGAGAGTGGGGTGTGGGAGCAATTGGCTTCCCTTCTAAAATGACTGAAAGCAAAATTTGAGTGAAGCCAATTAAATCTACGAGTATAAAGTAATTTTTGCAAGACCTTCCTAGCAGAGAGAAACAGTCATATTGACGATCAATCACAGAAAACCGGAAGCATTTTGAAGTGGACTCATTAAATCTAACAAGGGGTTTTAGGATCTGGGACAGAAGAGGACAGCAAAAGTCTTTTAAATGTAATGTTTGTCCTGGTGAGCCTGGAGGCTACGAGAGCTCCTGTTCTTATACACTTGTGAACTGGTTCAAAAGGCTAGGAGAGGAAGCAGGACTGAGGCTGTGCCATGCCTTGGGAGAGAAGAGGAGGCAGAATATAAGGACCATGGGGCCAAAGTGGGCTCAGTTGCAGGCTCTGAGGCAGGAGAGATAATAATCAATTCAATCAGAGGCATGATGAGGCTTGTGCAAGCCTGGCCACTAACCAAGAGCCAAAATGAGCTTGGAGGAGGGAAGTTCAATTGGGGTTGAATGGACCAGCCCATTTGACCTTGGGTATGCAGGAGGAAGACAACAGGAACACCAACTGCTACTGGGTCAAGCACCCTCTGAACTGAGACAGTGAAAACAGGAACAAGGTCAGCAGAGGCTTCTAAAGGGAAGCAACTGAATCTGGAACTGTGATTAGTCATGGTATAGAGAACACGTTCATTGATTCATGAGCATGTATTGATTGCCTACTGTGTTCAAGGCTCTGTTCTAGGGACACAATGCCACAAGACAGTCAAGAGGGGGAGAGACAAGCTAAGCAACAGCCCCCAAATAATGTCATAAGTAGCATGAAAGAGAAGTGTAGAGGAATCTAAGAATATGCCTAATTAGTCTTATTAGTAGAGAAGGCCTCCTTCCTCCCCACTGACACTGCCCTCATTTAGACAGCTGTCATTTTTCACCTAAACATTGCAACTGTTCTGCACTGATCTCTTCACATCTTCTCATGCACCTTTCCAACACAGCCAATCATGTTACATGCCTACCTACCTAAAGCCCTTTAATACATCCCACTACAAGGCAGATGCAATCAACATTCTTTAATATGACCAGCATGGCTCTGCTATATCTGTCTTGTCTCTTTCTCCAACTTATTTTCCTCTACTCTATCATATTCTCTGAAATGAGGAGATGCTAAGGAAAAGACATCCTGGCAAAGGTGTGCAGAAAAGTGACAACATACAAGGGAAAACTTAGGGAGTAGATTAAAAAAAAGTTCTCTCTAAAATCCACTTTCTTTCATACTCTGAGAAGGTGTGGTAGACAGAAGTCTAAGATGTTCCCACTTCAAGATTTCCTACCGCTGGTATACACACACCTACTCCAAGTTATTAAAGCAAACACTAATCTAGCTGCTTCTGTGAAAGAATTGTGCAAATGGAGTCAAGGTCCCAAATCAGTTGATAGGAAAGTTATCCCAGTGACCCTGACCTAATCACAAGAGCCTGATATAAGCAGAGCATTTTATCCAGCATCACGGAAGTTGGAGATTCAAAGCACAAGAAAGACTCAAGGCACCATTGCTGGCTTAAAGATGGAGGGACCAAATGACAGGAAATGCAGGCAGCCTCTAGGAGCTCAGAATGGCCTCTGGCTGACAGCCAGTGAGGAAACAGGGGTTTCAGTTCAGCAACCACAAAGGAATGAAATTTGCCAACAACTGGTGAACTTGGAAGAGGACCCCAAGCCCCAAACAAGAACTCCAGCCCCTGCCTTGTTGACACCTTGATTTTTGCTGGGTGAAATTCTGAGCAGAGAATTTAGTTATGCTGGGCCCAGACTTCTGACTTACAGAAACTGTGAGATAAAACACTTGTATTATTTTTAAGCTGCTAAATTTGTAGTTACACAGAAATAGAAAACTAATACTTGAAGCAAAAGAAAATTTAGCTTTCCAAAACATTTAGGCATATAGGACTTAAGTAAGTGTCCTCCTCATCATTGACTGATGCCTCGCTCTGAGATTTTTAATCCAGACAGCTGCCCAAAGCATGAAGAGGGGATGTACATCACATGTGTCCTTAGAAACAGGGCAGGGGGCACCTATAATCCTAGCTACTCGGGAGGCTGAGGTAGAAGAATCACTTGAACTCGGGAGGCAGAAGTTGCGGTGAGCCAAGATTGTGCCACTGCACTCCAGCCTGGGTAACAGCAAGACTCCATCTCAAAAAAAAAAAAAAAAAAAAAAAAAAGTAAATTAGCAAGGTAATTTGAATATAAACAATGTATTTTAAAACACCATTATATCGGAAGGGTGGAGCCAAGATGGCCGAATAGGAACAGCTCCGGTCTCCAGCTCCCAGCCCCAGCGACACAGAAGACTGGTGATTTCTGCATTTCTGCTTGAGGTACCGGTTTCATCTCACTAGGGAGTGCCTAACAGTGGGTGCAGGACAGACGGTGAAGCGCACTGTGCGCGAGCCGAAGCAGGGCGAGGCATTGCCTCACTCGGGAAGTGCAAGGGGTCAGGGAGTTCCCTTTCCTAGTCAAAGAAAGGGGAAACAGACGGCACCTGGAATATCGGGTCAGTCCCATCCTAATACTGCGCTTCTCCAACGGGCCTGGAAAACGGCACACTAGGAGATTGTGTCCCGCACCTGGCTCGGAGGGTCCTATGCCCACGGAGTCTCGCTGATTGCTAGCACAGCAGTCTGAGATCAAGCTGCAAGGCAGCAGCGAGGCTGGGGGAGGGGCGCCCGCCATTGCCCAGGCTTGCTTAGGTAAACAAAGCAGCCAGGAAGCTCGAACTGGGTGGAGCCCACCATAGCTCAAGGAGGCCTGCCTGCCTCTGTAGGCTCCACCTCTGGGGGCAGGGCACAGACAAACAAAAACTCAGCAAAGAACCTCCACAGACTTAAATGCCCCTGTCTGACTGACAGCTTTGAAGAGAGTAGTGGTTCTCCCAGCACGCAGCTGGAGATCTGAGAACAGACAGACTGCCTCCTAAAGTGGGTCCCTCACCCCTGAGCAGCCTAACTGGGAGGCACCCCCCCAGTAGGGTCAGACTGACACCTCATTCAACCGGGTACTCCTCTGAGACAAAACTTTCAGAGGAACTATCAGACAGCTGAATTTGTGGTCTCACGAAAATCCGCTGTTCTGCAGCCACCGCTGCTGACACCCAGCCAAACAGGGTCTGGAGTGGACCTCTAGTAAACTCCAACAGACCTGCAGCTGAGGGTCCTGTCTGGTAGAAGGAAAACTAACAAACAGAAAGGACTTCAACACCAAAAACCCATCTGTACATCACCATCACCAAAGACAAAAAGTAGATAAAACCACAAAGATGGGGAAAAAACAGAGCAGAAAAACTGGAAACTCTAAAAAACAGAGCACCTCTCCTCCTCCAAAGGAACACAGTTCCTCACCAGCAACGGAACAAAGCTGGATGGAGGATGACTTTGATGAGTTGAGAGAAGAAGGCTTCAGACGATCAAACTACTCTGAGCTACGACAGGAAATTCAAAACAATAGCAAAGAAGTTAAAAACTTTGAAAAAAAATTAGAAGGATGGATAACTAGAATAACCAATGGAGAGAAGGGCTTAAAGGAGCTGATGGAGCTGAAAGCCAAGTTTCGAGAACTACGCGAAGATTGCAGAAGCCTCAGTAGCAGATGCGATCAACTGGAAGAAAGGGTATCACTGATGGAAGATGAAATGAATGAAATGAAGAGAGAAGGGAAGTTTAGAGAAAAAAGAATAAAAAGAAATGAACAAAGCCTCCAAGAAATTTGGGACTATGTGAAAAGACCAAACCTACGTCTGATTGGTGTACCTGAAAATGATGGGGAGAATGGAACCAAGTTGGAAAACACTCTGCAAGATATTATCCAGGAGAACTTCCCCAATCTAGCAAGGCAGGCCAGCATTCAGATTCAGGAAATACAGAGAACGCCACAAAGATACTCCTCGAGAAGGGCAACTCCAAGACACATAATTGTCAGATTCACCAAAGTTGAAATGAAGGAAAAAATGTTAAGGGCAGCCAGAGAGAAAGGTCGGGTTACCCACAAAGGGAAGCCCATCAGACTAACAGCTGATCTCTCGGCAGAAACTCTACAAGCCAGAAGAGAGTGGGGGCCGATATTCAACATTCTTAAAGAAAAGAATTTTCAACCCAGAATTTGCTATCCCGCCAAACTAAGCTTCATAAGTGAAGGAGAAATAAAATACTTTACAGACAAGCAAACGCTGAGTGATTTTGTCACCACCAGGCCTGCCCTAAAAGAGCTCCTGAAGGAAGCACTAAACATGGAAAGGAACAACCGGTACCAGCCACTGCAAAAACATGCCAAATTGTAAAGACCATCGAGGCTAGGAAGAAACTATAGCAACTAACGAGCAAAATAACCAACTAACATCATAATGACAGGATCAGATTCACACATAACAATATTAACGTTAAATGTAAATGGGCTAAATGCTCCAATCAAAAGACACAGACTGGCAAACTGGATAAGGAGTCAGGACCCATCAGTGTGCTGTATTCAGGAAACCCATCTCACGTGCAGAGACACACATAGACTCAAAATAAAGGGATGGAGGAAGATATATCAAGCAAATGGAAAACAAAAAAAGGCAGGGGTTGCAATCCTAGTCTCTGATAAAATAGACTTTAAACCAACAAAGATCATAAGAGACAAAGAAGGCCATTACATAATGGTAAAGGGATCAATTCAACAAGAAGAGCTAACTATCCTAAATATATATGCACCCAACACAGGAGCACCCAGATTCATAAAGCAAGTCCTCAGTGACCTACAAAGGGACTTAAACTCCCACACAATAATAATGGGAGATTTTAACACCCCACTGTCAGCATTAGACAGATCAACGAGACAGAAAGTTAACAAGGATATCCAGGAATTGAACTCAGCTCTACATAAAGTGGACCTAATAGACATCTACAGAACTCTCCACCCCAAGTCAACAGAATATACATTTTTTTCAGCACCACACCACACCTATTCCAAAATTGACCACATAGTTGGAAGTAAAGCTCTCCTCAGCAAATGGAAAAGAACAGAAATTATAACAAACTGTCTCTCAGACCACAGTGCAATCAAACTAGAACTCAGGATTAAGAAACTCACTCAAAACCGCTCAACTACATGGAAACTGAACAACCTGCTCCTGAATGACTATTGGGTACATAATGAAATGAAGGCAGAAATAAAGATGTTCTTTGAAACCAACGAGAACAAAGACACAACATACCAGAATCTCTGGGACACATTCAAAGCAGTGTGTAGAGGGAAATTTATAGCACTAAATGCCCACAAGAGAAAGCAGGAAAGATCCAAAATTGACACCCTAACATCACAATTAAAAGAACTAGAAAAGCAAGAGCAAACACATTCAAAAGCTAGCAGAAGGCTAGAAATAACTAAAATCAGAGCAGAACTGAAGGAAATAGAGACACAAAAAACCCTTCAAAAAATTAATGAATCCAGGAGCTGGTTTTTTGAAAAGATCAACAAAATTGATGGACCGCTAGCAAGACTAATAAAGAAGAAAAGAGAGAAGAATCAAATAGATGCAATAAAAAACGAAAAAGGAGATATCACCACCGATCCCACAGAAATACAATCTACCATCAGAGAATACTACAAACACCTCTATGCAAATAAGCTAGAAAATCTAGAAGAAATGGATAAATTCCTCGACAAATACACCCTCCCAAGACTAAACCAGGAAGAAGTTGAATCTCTGAATAGACCAATAACAGCTTCTGAAATTGTGGCAATAATCAATAGCTTACCAACCAAAAAGAGTCCAGGACCTGATGGATTCACAGCTGAATTCTACCAGAGGTACAAGGAGGAACTGGTACCATTCCTTCTGAAAGTATTCCAATCAATAGAAAAAGAGGGAATCCTCCCTAACACATTTTATGAAGCCAGCATCATCCTGATACCAAAACCTGGCAGAGACATAACCAAAAAAGAGAATTTCAGACCAATATCCTTGATGAACATTGATGCAAAAATCCTCAATAAAATACTGGCAAACCGAATCCAGCAGCACATCAAAAAGCTTATCCACCATGATCAAGTGGGCTTCATCCCTGGGATGCAAGGCTGGTTCAACATACGCAAATCAATAAATGTAATCCAGCATATAAACAGAACCAAAGACAAAAACCACATGATTATCTCAATAGATGCAGAAAAGGCCTTTGACAAAATTCAACATCTCTTCATGCTAAAAATCTCAATAAATTAGGTATTGATGGGACGTATCTCAAAATAATAAGAGCTATCTATGACAAACCCACAGCCAATATCATACTGAATGGGCAAAAACTGGAAGCATTCCCTCTGAAAACTGGCACAAGACAGGGATGCCCTCTCTCACCGCTCCTTTTCAACATAGTGCTGGAAGTTCTGGCCAGAGCATTCAGGCAGGAGAAGGAAATAAAGGGTATTCAATTAGGAAAAGAGGAAGTCAAATTGTCCCTGTTTGCAGATGACATGATTGTATATCTAGAAAACCCCATTGTCTCAGCCCGAAATCTCCTTAAGCTGATTAGCAACTTCAGCAAAGTCTCAGGATACAAAATTAATGTACAAAAGTCACAAGCATTCTTGTACACCAATAACAGACAAACAGAGAGCCAAATCATGAGTGAACTACGATTCACAATTGCTTCAAAGAGAATAAAATACCTAGGAATCCAACTTACAAGGGATGTGAAGGACCTCTTCAAGGAGAACTACAAACCACTGCTCAATGAAATCAAAGAGGATACAAACAAATGGAAGAACATTCCATGCTCATGGGTTGGAAGAATCAATATCGTGAAAATGGCCATACTGCCCAAGGTAATTTATAGATTCAATGCCATCCCCATCAAGCTACCAATGACTTTCTTCACAGAATTGGAAAAAACTACTTTAAAGTTCATATGGAACCAAAAAAGAGCCCGCATCGCCAAGTCAATCCTAAGCCAAAAGAACAAAGCTGGAGGCATCACGCTACCTGACTTTAAACTATACTACAAGGCTACAGTATCCAAAACAGCATGGTACTGGTACCACAACAGAGACATAGATCAATGGAACAGAACAGAGCCCTCAGAAATGATGCCGCATAGCTACAACTATCTGATCTTTGACAAACCTGACAAAAACAAGAAATGGGGAAAGGATTCCCTATTTAATAAATGGTGCTGGGAAAACTGGCTAGCCATATGTAGAAAGCTGCAACTGGATCCCTTCCTTACACCTTATACAAAAATTAAGTCAAGATGGATTAAAGACTTATATGTTAGACCTAAAACCATTAAAATCCTACAAGAAAACCTAGGCAATACCATTCAGGACATAGGCGTGGGCAAGGACTTCATGTCTAAAACACCAAAAGCAATGGCAACAAAAGCCAAAATCGACAAATGGGATCTCATTAAACTAAAGAGCTTCTGCACAGCAAAAGAAACTATCATCAGAGTGAACAGGCAACCTACAGAATGGGAGAAAATTTTTGCAACCTACTCATCTGACAAAGGGCTAATATCCAGAATCTACA